>NC_057801.1:452943066-453243066 GCF_018294505.1 Triticum aestivum
GGAATTACCATAATTATTAGGGGAATTACTAGGAAACGTTCTAGGATTAAAGTTTCCACTATAAGCATTGTTACCAAAATTATTCCTACCAACAAAATTCACATCCATAGATTCATTATTATTCTCAATCAAAGTAGACAAAGGCATATCATTAGGATCAATAGGAGCACTCTTAGTAGCAAATAGTTTCATAAGTTCATCCATCTTTCCACTCAAAACATTAATTTCTTCTATAGTATGCACTTTTTTACTAGTAGATCTTTTGGTGTGCCATTGAGAATAATTAGCCATAATGTTCTCAAGGAGTTTGGTGGCTTCTCCTAAGGTGATTTCCATAAAAGTGCCTCCCGCGGCCGAATCTAAGAGGTTTCTAGAAGCAAATTCAATCAGGCATAAATTTTTTGTATGATCATCCATAAGTTCAAACCATGAGTAGGGCAATTGTGAATCATCAATTTCATTCTTTCCCAAGATTTGGAAACATGCTCATGATCAAGTTGTTTAAAATTCATAATATCATTCCTAAGAAAGATGATCCTAGCGGGAGGAAAATTCTTAGAGATAAAAGCATCTTTGCACTTATTCCATGAATCAATACTATTCTTAGGCAAAGACGAAAACCAAGTTTTAGCACAATCTCTAAGTGAAAACGGAAATAACTTCAATTTAACAATATCATTATCCGTATCTTTCTTCTTTTGCATATCACACAAATCAACAAAGTTGTTTAGATGAGTAGCGGCATCTTAACTAGGAAGGCCAGATAATTGATCTTTCATAACAAGATTCAGCAAAGCAGCATTGATTTCACAAGATTCAACATCATTATGAGGAGCAATCGGAGTGCTAAGGAAATCATTATTATTGGTATTGGAAAAATCACACAATTTGGTATTATCTTGTCCCATCGTGACAAACAATCCAACACACAAGCACACAAAAAGGCAAGCGAAAGAGAGAGGCGATTGGGAAAGAGAGGGCGAATAAAACGGCAAGGGTGAAGTGGGGGAGAGGAAAATGAGAGGAAAATGGCAAATAATGTAATGCGTGGGAGATGAGTTTGTGATGGGTACTTGGTATGTCTTGACTTGAGCGAAGACCTCCCCGGCGATGGCGCCAGAAATCCTTCTTGCTACCTCTTGAGCACTGCGTTGGTTTTCCTTGAAGAGAAAAGGGTGATGCAGCAAAGTAGTATAAGTATTTCCCTCAGTTTTTGAGAACCAAGGTATCAATCCAGTAGGAGGCTCCTCAAAAGTCCCACGCACCTACACAAACAAACAAGAAACTCGCAACCAATGCAATAAAGGGGTTGTCAATCCCTTCACGGTAAATTGCAAAAGTGAGATCTGATAGAGATAATATGATAGGATAAATATTTTTGGTATTTTTATGATATAGATTGGAAAGTAAAAGATGCAAATAAAAGATAGATGAAAACTTATATGATAAAAGATAGACCCGGGGCCATAGGTTTCACTAGTGGCTTCTCTCAAGATAGCATAAGTATTACGGTGGGTGAACAAATTGTTGTCGATCAATTGATAGAAAAGCGCATAGTTATGAGATTATCTAGGCATGATCATGTATATAGGCATCACGTCCTCAACAAGTAGATCGAAACGATTCTGCACTACTACTATTACTCCACACATCAACCACTCTTGCCTGCATCTAGAGTATTAAGTTCATGAAGAACAGAGTAACACATTAAGAAAGATGACATGATGTAGAGGGATAAACTCATGCAATATGATATAAACCCCATCTTTTTATCCTCAATGTCAACAATACAATACGTGCCTTGCTGCCCCTGCTGTCACTGGGAAAGGACACCGCAAGATTGAACCCAAAGCTAAGAACTTCTCCCATTGCAAGAAAGATCAATCTAGTAGGCCAAACCAAACTGATAATTCGAAGAGACTTGCAAAGATAACTTAATCACACATAAAAGAATTCAGAGGAGATTCAAATATTTCTCATCGATAAACTTGATCATAAACCCACAATTCATCGGATCTCGACAAACACACCGCAAAAAGAGTTAATCGAATAGATCTCCAAGAAGATCGAGGAGAACTTTGTATTGAGATTCAAAGAGAGAGAAGAAGCCATCTAGCTAATAACTATGGACCAGAAGGTCTGTGGTAAACTACTCACAACTCATCGAAGAGGCCTTGGAGATGATGTAGAGGCCCTCCATGGTCGATTACCCCTCCGGCGGAGCGCCGGCGAAGGCTCCAAGATGGGATCTCGCGGATGCAGAAGGTTGCGGTGGTGGAAATAGTTTTTCGTGGTGCCCCCCGATGTTTTCAGGGTACGGGAGTATATATAGGCGCAGGAGGTAGGTCGGTTGATGCTCAAGGGGCCCACGAGGGTGGGGGGCGTGCCCACCCCTAGGGGGCGCGCCGGGCACCCTCGTGGCCGCTTCGTTTGTTGCTTGAAGTCCACTCCAAGTCTCCTGGTTGGCATTTGTTCCAAAAAGATCGCTCCCGAAGGTTTCATGCCGTTTGGACTCCGTTTGATATTCCTTTTCTTCGAAACACTGAAATAGGCAAAAAACAGCAATTCGGGTTGGGCCTCCGGTTAGTAGGTTAGTCCCAAAAAATGATATAAAAGTGTAAAGTAAAGCCCATAAACATCCAAAACGGGTAATATAATAGCATGGAACAATCAAAAATTATAGATACGTTGGAGACGTATCACTTGCTCCCCCTGATTCTCGCAAGGACTTCGTCATCTATTGTGACACTTCACGTCAAGGATTAGGCTGTGTCCTAATGCAAGAGCGCAGAGTGATTGCTTATGCCTCCCATCAAGTGCGTCCTCATGAAGAGAACTACCCAGTTCATGACCTCGAGCTTGCTGCGGTTATCTATGCACTGAAGCTATGGCGACGGTACCTTCTCGATAATCGTTGTGAGATCTTCATCAATCATCAGTGTCTGAAGTATCTATTTACTCAGCCAGATCTGAACCTCCATCAGCAGCGATGGATGGAAGCTATTGCTAACTACAACTACGGTATATCCTATACCCCTGGCAAGGCTAATGTAATGGCCGATGCCCTGAGCCGTAAGTCCTATTGCAACAATCACATGGTCTTCAAAGCTCAACCCCACATTTATGAAGAGCTATGCAAGCTGAACCTTCAACTAGTTCCACAGGGTTCTTTGAATAACCTTGTCCTGGAACCAACTCTTCTCAAAGCTATTAAGTCTGCACAAGCCAAAGATGCTCACATTGATTTGATGAAAAAGGATCTTGCCTTAGAGAAATCTAGAGATTTCTCACTTGGTGAAGACGGAACCTTGTACTTCAGAGATCGCATTGTAGTACCCCGATTCGAGCTTATGACAGAGAAGGTGATGAAAGAAGCGCATGTTACCCC
This sequence comes from Triticum aestivum, assembly GCF_018294505.1. Taxonomy (NCBI): domain Eukaryota; kingdom Viridiplantae; phylum Streptophyta; class Magnoliopsida; order Poales; family Poaceae; genus Triticum; species Triticum aestivum. The sequence continues at coordinate 452,946,455 of NC_057801.1, forward strand.
TCTATGTATTCATCCGGGGAATACCAAGATGTATCTAGACATCCGTCAGAAGTATTGGTGGTCTAAAATGAAGCAAGACATTGCTCGATATATCAAAGAATGTGACATTTGTCGTTGTGTCAAAGCAGAACATCAGAAACCGGCTAGACTTCTACAACCGCTTCTGATTCCTGAATGGAAGTGGGATAAGATCCAAATGGACTTCGTCACTGGCCTTCCCAAGTCTCAGAAAGGTAACGATGTCTTTGTCGTCATCAACCAATTCTCGAAAGTCGCACATTTTCTGCCAGTCAAGGAGACAATCACTTCTAGTGAATTAGCAAACTTGTATATCTCTCGAATTGTGTCACTCCACGGCATTCCGAAGGAGATCAGTTCAGACCGCGGCAGTTTATTCACTTCAAAGTTCTGGGATAGTTTCCAAGAGGCAATGGGAACTCATATTACCTGGAGCACTGCTTATCATCCCCAATCCCAAGGCCAAGTCGAGCGAGTCAATCAAATTCTTTAAGACATGCTTCGAGCTGGTGTTATTTCTTTCGGAAAGAAGTGGGAAGAATCTCTCCCTTATGCGGAGTTCTCTTATAACAACAGCTATCAAGCTAGCTTGAAAATGGCACCCTTCGAAGTGCTTTATGGACGTAAGTGCCGAACCCCTCTGAATTGGTCATAAACTGGGGAACGGACGCTCATTGGTCCAGACATTATTCAACAAGCTGAAGAGCAGGTTCACATTGTCCGGGATAATCTCAAGGAGGCCCAGTCCCGCCAGAAGAGCAACTATGACCGGAAACACTGGGGTTCAACTTATCAACCTGGTGAACAAGCTTATCTGCGTGTCACTCCTTTGAGAGGCACTCATCGGTCCGGAGTCAAGGGCAAGCTAGCTCCGCGCTACATTGGTCCCTTCTGCATCCTCACCCGCTGTGGACTGGTGGCTTATCAATTGGAGTTGCCAACTCAGTTCTCTCACGTCCATGACGTCTTCCACGTGTCACAACTTCGTTGATGCTTCAAGGATCCGGAACGTGAATTGGATCCGGAATTGATCGAAGTTCAAGATTATATCACATACAAAGAGCATCCTATCCGCATTCTTGAAGAAGCTGAACGTCGAACCCGCCAGAAGGTTACCAAGTTACTCAAGGTGCAATGGTCGAATCATACTAAAGATGAAGCCACTTGGGAACGCGAAGATAACCTCCGGGATGAATACCCCGACCTGTTCCCTTCTACCTCTTAATTCTCGGGTCAAGAATTTCTTTTAGAGGAGGAGAGTTGTAACACCCCGGTGTAATGATGCTACAGTAATCCCGGGGATTAAGTTAATCCTTTTGCTAAACAAGTGTTTGTTCATCATTATCTCTTATCTCTTTCAAATTCAAGTTGAATTCAATTTCAAATTATGTGTGAAATTCAAAAATGCTCAAACATGAAAACTAAAATGTTCATCATGAGGAAAGTATTCTTTTGGTAATATTGGTGGTGAACCAACATTTTTGCAAAGTGTCTAAATGGCCAAAAATAGCTATAACAGGAAGTTGTTAAAAGAAAAAGAAAAAGTTAAAAAAAGAAAAGAGAAAGAGCACATGCCACTGTGCACTGGGCCAAGTGCATAGTGCCTAGCCCGAGCCTTGGCCCACCGAACCAGCCCAGCCTCCCACGCCCCCCGGTCGCCTTCCTGTTCGAGTGACCGCGGGCGCGGTCACCGCCGAACCACCTCGTCAGTGACGCCCCCGCGAGGGGATAAGGTCGCCGCCCCTGGACGCCTTGAGTCCCCCTCACCTACCACCACTCCCACTCTCCCGCTCGCCTGCCCTCCTCCTAGATCCATCTCCCTGCTCAGTTCCTCCCCCCCCTCATTCCTCGTCAACGCTCGAGCGAAGCCATGAATGCGCCGCCGTCGACCGCGTAGCCACAACGCTCCTCACACCTCGCCACGACGTCCACTAGCTTCGTCGAGCTCTGCTGCAACCTCCCCGACCTCGAGCTCGAGCTCTACGACACCGCAGCCACAGATCGACCCCCTTCTTCTTCCTCGGATCGTCGGCGCTTCTCCGACGATTCCACTGTTCTGCTGCTACTAATCTTCCAAGGGCCATCTTGCGTGCCGCACGGTGGGCTCCTCCGCTTTCTGCTCCTCCTTGTTAATTCCCTCGCGCGCCATAGCTAGCTCGTCGCCGTTGCCGAGAGCTCGCAGCCATAGATCACCTCGCCGCCATGGCCATGGTTCTTGTCACGCTCGCCTGAGGCCTCCGTCGTGCTCCTGGTGCTCCCTGGAGCTCAACGAGCTCGCGACCGAGCCTCCCCACGCCCTCTAGCCTCATTTCTGACCGCGGGCGAACGCCAACGTCTGCCCTGCCTCTCGCCGTCATCGTTCTAGCCCGTTACAGGCCGCGCCGCTATCGTATATGGACACGGCGTCGAACGCCCAATCGAACGCACCTAGTTGCACCTCTCCCCGTGCCCCGTAGCGTTTTTTCGGCGAAGTTCGGCTATGCTTTGCCGTGGATTTGGTCGCCGGAGCTCTCTCCGGTGCCGACGCCGACGTGGCACAGTGGGCACCGCCCCTAGGTCGCTGACCAGTGGGCCCGGGTGGCCCAGTTGACTGGGATGACCCAGTCAACCGCTGACTGGGTTGCCCAGTGAGGCTGACATGTGGGCCCCTTTTGTTTAAAATGTTCTATAAATAAATAAATCTGTTAATTAGTTTTAATCATTAGTTAGTCACTGACACCAGGGGCCCACCCCTCTAATTAGCCTGTTAGATTAGTTTAATCCACTTTTAAGCTAACAGAGGCTGACATGTGGGTCCCACTGGAACCACATGTCAGGTTTGACCTGGTCAGCCGCTCTGTTGACTGCTGATGTCATCCCCATGCAATGCTGACGTCATATTCCTTTTCTGTTAATATTAATAATTCCAGATTATTGTTTAAACTTTGAAAATTCAAAGAAATTAAACCATAACTCCGATGAAAATGTTTTCTATATGAAAGTTGCTCAGAAAAATCCAATGAATCTGAATATGCGGTCCGCTCATCTGTCACATGCCCCTAGCATGCTGAACATTAATATTCCCCCTCCAGTCATCTGTATGACATAGGTCCGGAACCGGGATTACATTCCCGGTTGAATTCCCCCTTCACCTATATCGTGCAGTACTACGTTAAGTCGACCCTAGTCCTGCTTATCGTCTTGTCATGCTTAATGGTACCTCTGTTTGCTCTGTATTTACTGTTTCTTCCCCCTCTTCTCTCCGGTAGACCCCGAGACCGATGATGCCCCCGTGATCGACTACGTCGACGGCGACCCTTCTTCCCTTCTAGCGGAGCTTCCAGGCAAGCCCCCCCCCCTTGATCATCCCGATATCGCCCATTCCATTCTCTCATGCTTGCATTAGATTTTGCTACTATAATTGATTGCCCCTATTTTGATGCATAACCTGCTTTAGTAACCTGCTTATTTGTTACCTACCTGCTTATCCTAAATTGCTTAGTATAGGTTGGTTAGTGATCCATCAGTGACCTCCACCTGGTCCTTGTTGCCCCTGCTTCATCATCGACAACTCGGTCAACGTGATCGACGACCAGAGCCCGACACCTCACATCACATCACGCCCCTTTTGTTGCTCGACTCTGCAGAGTTACCATCGAGTGCCGAGGGTGGAACTTCATACATCACTCCTGATGAGATCTTTGTAGTGTAGCTATTCGGTCGTGGTCATCGAGGGTGATTTCCTCCTTAACCACTTCTGATACAACTCTTCGTGCAACCCCTCAAGTGTGAACCCCGAGGGTGGTTCCTCTTACGTTCACCTTGATGATTACATCGAGTGGAATTCATCGGGGCTGATTCCTCGGGTTTTCCCCTTGATGTTTGGACACACAGATACTTGGACTTTACAACTGCTACTTTTAAAGGTGGGTCGACCCTGAGGGGTACCCGCGAGTGCTGTGGAGACGGGTTGACCTAGAGGGTGCCTGCGAGATAATTACGAGGCGTGGCCGGGCATTCCTAGCCCTTGCCGCAAGTCCTCGAGGCGGGGCAACGGGGTCACATCTTTTGTGAGTCTCTGCTTGTTATCGCGCGTTCCTAATCCACTATGATTTGGATATTTGATCCGAGGGGCCTCTGGCTTGATAGCCCTAACAATCACGTGGGCATAGTATGGGCGTTCTACGTCGTATGCATCAGTCGAAGCTTAATAGACATCAGCGACTGAGCGGCGCGCGCCGGGTTGGACTGGTAAGCACCTATCTTTTTGAAGGAGGTAGCTAGGTCTGCTCATCGGCCGCGTACGCAACATGCATGAGTTCCCGGGGCGATGGCCCATGACCCCTGGGGGCATAGGTTTAGTCCGGCGTGCTCACCTCTCTATTAAGCCTAGGTCGGGTTGCGGCGTATTGTTTGGCCGAGGCCGGGCATGACCCAAGAAAGTGTGTCTGGCCAGAGTTAATCGACCGTGGTGGGTAAGTTGGTGCACCCCTGCAGGGAAGAAACATCTATCGATAGCCTGTCCTACGGTAACAGACACTTGGAGTTGTATCTCGATCGATACAACTAGAACTGGATACTTGAGGTGATAACTGGATAGTAAGGCTCTGGGATTGCTTTCTCACAGGCAGGGCCGGTCCTGAGGGGGGGCAGGAGGGGCGACCGCCCCGGGCCCCCACGATCGAGGGGCCCCCTCCCAGGTACGTACATATAGCGTGTAGCGTACGCATGCAGTGCAGCCGAGCGCACGTAGTGCAGCCGAGCGCAGGTAGTGCTTTCATTCCTCTCCGATCGTTGAATGCGAACGCAAAAAAAAGATCGCTGGATGCCCAAGGTAGTTGGGCCTGTACTGGGTCGCTCCACCTAGCCCAAGTAGTAATAGCTACGTTGATGTATCTGGAGCGTCTAATCCCCTTAAATAAAGCTGGACCGTCGGTCAGGACCGGGGGCTAGGAGCCAGGGCTACCCTTTTTGCCTAGCTATGAGATCGCCACACGCTTGCTCGAGAAGGAGACCCAAAGATACATAGCCGCGCGTCGGAGCCGGCGGTGCACCGGCGTGTAGTTTGTGGATCTGAGCGTTGTGTGCCAGGTCAATGTCTTCCGCTGTACGTATCACTGACCGATATGCTTCTACAGTTTGGGAACAAGGATTTTATCGTGTAGATCTCAAATAGATTAAGAACAGGATGATGTTCTGGATGCAAATCGTGACGAGTAGTTTTGGGTGGAATTATAGGATGGCACAATAAATTTGCACAACTAGTAGGAGTAACTTTGCACGATTGCAGATTTGATTTCTAATCTATGAAGAATATTTTGAATATCATTTTAATTTATTTGCTCCTCTAATCTTAATTTCTTGGACACTGCTATTTATAGAATAATAATCTTACCATTAAGCAGTCCAAGAACAACTATGCTTTTTGATCAAATTTCTTTTAGCACTATACATGGAGTCATTGTCTTCGAACCTTCTGTACCTGAAACCATATAACTATGCTCCATCGTTCTAGTAACCTTGATAATTAGCATGCCTTCGTATTTCCAAGGATGTCTTTAGATAACGACATTCATATATTTTCTATATATAGGGATACTTATAAGATCACAATGAAGATTATGTGGTCAAGTCATGTAATCTTTCGTTTGTACCCACTATTTGTGGTGTTTTTTTTCTCTTTTTGCCGTTTTAGTTGATACTATGTACGTTTCAAACCTATTTATTTCCTTTTAATAAAAATGGCTATGTGCATCATGATGATGCAGAGGCCGGGGTCTTTCCCCTTTTCAAAAAAAATAAGATCACAATGACACAAATATCAAGTGTTCACCAAAAACATTTTTTATATACATGTATTGATTATTATTAAGGCCCCCAAAATTTAGTTTCGCCCCGAGCCCCTAAAATCTAAGGACCGGCCCTGCTCACAGGGAGTCGAGAAAGGATCTCTGGCCGAGGTTGATAACACTACTACTACTTTAGGTTATGCTACTCTTATCTCTCTTTTGATGCTGCAAGATGCTTGGTGCTGCTTGAAGAGGCTAGTCTTTGATTGGCTAGGCTTTCCCCTTCTCTACTGGCATTTTGCAGTCCAGTCCACAGATACATCCCATTTCATTGATACCGATGCATATGTAATGTAGATCCTTGCTTGCGAGTACTTTGGATGAGTACTCACGGTTGCTTTGTTCCCCCTTTTCCCCGTTTCTTCTTCTCTCTGGTTGATGCAACCAGATGTCGGCGCCCAGGAGCCAGATGCCACCGCTGATGCCTACTACTAAGTGGAGGCCGTTGACGACCAGGAGTAGTTAGGAGGCTCCCAGGCATGAGGCCTTGCCTTTTGGATTGATTTTGCTTTTGTGCTAGCCTTCTTAAGGCAGACTTGTCTAACCTATGTCTGTACTCAGATATTGTTGCTTCCACTAACTCTTGTTTATTCGAGCTTATGTATTCGATCCCTCGAGGCCCCTGGCTTGTAATATAAAGCTTGTATTATTTTAATTTGTGTCTAGAGTTGTGTTGTGATATCTTCCCATGAGTCCCTGATCTTGATCGTACACATTTGCGCGTATGATTAGTGTACGATTGAATCGGGGGCGTCACACTCGTCCTCGGAGAGCGGAAGGTAGTTGCTATCCTCCGAGTCTTCATTCATGGCCTGTTCTCCAGGGCTGACTTGCCCACCCTCCCGTTCCTCCTGTTCGGAGGTCGGCTCAATGGGGTCTTCATTGTTTTCCGCACCGTCCGGAGTGTTGTCCTCTTCTGTGACGGTATTGCTGTTTTTACTACGGCGTGGCTTAGAGCGGTGTCGTTGACGTCAACACTTCGGCTGTATCTCAGGAGGTTTGTCCTTGACTGGATTTTCATTGTCGTTACCATTTTCTTGGGGTGTATCCACCATGTATATGTCGTACAAGGAGGTGGTTGTCCAACGCCCTATAGGCAGTGGTTCCTGATCCTCTCCGGCATCGTCGTCCATACTGTCGATGTCTTCGGAGTCGTAGTCAAGCATGTCGGTTAAGTCATCGACAGTGGCTATAAATTGGGTGGTGGGTGGGGAACAAGTTTCTTCATCATCCACTTCCCATTCGAGCCGGACATAGTTCGGCCAAGAGTTCCCTGACAAGGAGGGGGGTCTTAATGAGTTTAACACGTCGCCAAAAGGCGAGTGCTGGAAAATGTCCGCGTAGCTGAACTCTAATACCGACGCCCAATCAGGTTCGATGGACGTGGACGCACGTGGTCCGGAGCCTATGGCCGGAGACGAGTCCGAGGTTCCGGTAAACAAGCCCAACCTGATGTTGGGTCTGTGTGCGGCTCGAGCGCCACTGAGTCTGCGGCCTCCACGGCGGGGTTGAGCTTCCCGTCTTCGGACGGCACAATCTGCTCTGGCTCTAGGGCCAGGGTGGTCACAGGCGCTATCTCCTGTGTGCGGCCAGATGATAGATCTAGGTCATGTTCATCATGGTGGCCGAGGACAACCGTCATGGGCTCGAATCCGTCGAAGATCAAGTCTCCGCGGATATCGGCCACAAAATTCAGGTTTCCAAATCTGACCTGATGGCCAGGGGCACAGCTATCGATCTACTCTAGACGGACAAATGAGTTGGCCCGCAGTGCGAAGTCGCCGAATACGAAGATCTGTACGGGGAGGAAGATCTCCCACTGGACTGCATTTCTGTAGATGATTGATGGAGCCATCAAGCCTATCTTTGACGACACAGCGGAACTCTCAATGAAAGCACCAATGTCGATGTCAAAACCGGCGGATCTCGGGTAGGGGGTCCCGAACTGCGCGTCTAAGGCTAATGGTAATAGGAGGCGGGGGACACAATGTTTACCCAGGTTCGGTCCCTCTCTATGGAGGCAATACCCTACTTCCTGCTTTGATTGATCTGGATGAATATGAGTATTACAAGAGTTGATCTACCACGAGATCGTAATGGCTAAACCCTAGAAGTCTAGCCTATGAGGTTATGATGATTGTGACTCTAACCCTATAAGTCTAACTCCGGTTTATATAGATACCGAGGGGGACTAGGGTTGTACAAAGTCAGTTACAGAGAAAGGAATCTACATATCCGAATCTCCAAACTTGCCTTCCATGCAAAGGAGAGTCCCATCCGGACACGGGACGAAGTCTTCTATCTTGTATCTTCATATCCCAACAGTCCGGCCAAAGTATATAGTCCGACTATCCGAGGACCCCTTAGTCCAGGACTCCCTCAGTCACTTCTCCCCACGGCGGACCTTGCGCTTGGTTGCTTGGTTGATGGGGAAAGAGAGCTAGGAGGAAAGTTGCAGAGAATATTATATGTCGAGGTCAGCCGTCAGCCAACGGAGACAGAGGTAGGGGATGACCCACAAGAAGAAAACGAGTGGATGCCGTTTCTCTCGCGAGGGATAAGACTAGGAAGCAAAGCGGTGCATGGGCTACACAAAGGACGCGTGGCGCGTATCGGAGGCGGCTTAGGTTGCATTAAAATCAGTCGGGCAATTTTAACACTTCTCCGACATTTCTTTGCTAAGTGTGCACCAAATTTCCCCTTCCTTTGTATTGGTGGGCAATACTAAGAGAGGAAAGACAACATGAGTGATACATATTCGTGCCTAGACATCTTGCTTGTTACTCTTGATGATTTTGCATCCTCTAGATGGTTAAGCGTCATTTTGTGAGAATCTTACGTGTGGATTCGCCTAAGAACAAGTTCGTATGTTCCAAAAAGTTTCCAAAAAACATCACAAGATCTACCATAAGTGTTGGGCAATATGTAAGGAACTTAACACAAGGAGAACAAGACGATGTCTACAATGACCTTAGAGTGTGCTCAGCCTCTCCAAGCATGCATAGAGGTGTCGCCAACAACTTGAACTTGGTAAACAAATAATGTGTCTTCATCAGCCTTACAGTTCTGGATCCTTGTGCTTTATTTTTTTGCACTACTGTTTGTAAGGAATTTTGTTTTACACTGCTTGTGACTTAGCATTTCCTCGTTTTCTCTATTCTGTTTACGATATCTGCTAAGTCTCCACCTAATGCTTCGGTTACTCCTTAAATACTTATGCTTATCTTTCATCTATGTCTTCATGTATGCATCTATGTATTGATGCATTTGTTTTCATCTTTGCCTCAGTTTTAGAATTTTTTGTCAAAAGAGACCACCCGCAGGATTGAAATGACAAAAAAGACCACCTTTGAATCAGATTGACAAAAAGACCCCCTCGCGCGTGGCGGCAGGCGACAAGTGGCTCCTGCCGCCACGACGTGAGGCGGCTGGCCCCGCCGCCATGCTGCCAGGCGGCCAGTTGTGGGCAACAGAAATCCAGGCCAGCGACGGAACAGAGCTAGGTATGGTGGGCCACGCCGCCACTGTATGAGGCGGCCGATACTGTAGCCCTGGGAGCGGCACTGTAGCGATGCACTGCTGCTGCTGGGCCATGCCGCCAGCAGTTGAGGCGGCTGGCACTACTTTTTTTTAATGTTGGTAGTTTGTCTACCAAATTCATTGATCAGGGGGAGAAAAACAGGCTACAAGAGAAACCCAGGCGGGTGAGGCACCCAAAGCAAAGAAGAAAGAAAGAGGAAAATAAAAAAACGCCTGCTCTCCTAGAACAACTCAGCCAGGATCAAAAGGAATTCCAGCGCCTGCCAGATTCCAGAGATGGATTTCGTCACGCACTCTCGTAAGGAAAGCTTCCTGGGGCAGTGTCAGGCGTTGGAAAAGTCTCCTATTCCTTTCCCGCCATATCTCCCAGCATAGTAGTTGGATGATCGATAATGTACCCTTCTTCTTTGATTGTGTTGCACTGTTGTAGCAGTTTCCCATCCAATCTTTGATCGTGGTGACCTGTGGCCAGGACGCCGAAGCTAGCGCCGGCATGTTGCATAGTGAGGCAGTTTTGTCCCAAGCATGCCGAGACCAAGGGCACTCGGTTAGAAGGTGCATCGGGGTTTCCAGGTTCCTCTCGCATAGCGGACAGAAGTAGTCGTTGACCCAACCACGACGGAGCAACGCGTCTGCCGTAAGGATTCGTCCCAGTATGGCTGTCCAAATGAAGAAGCGGCACTTTCCAGGTGCCCAGGCCGTCCAGATCAGGTTGTAGTTGTCCATGGGAATAGAGCCCTCAAACTGCAGAAGGTAGGCCGAACGGGCCGTGTACTCCTTCTCGGGAGTGAAACGCCATGTAATTGTGTCTGGATGGCCGACACGCAGTACCACGTCGTCAAGCATGGTTGCGAGCCGGTTCAACTCCGGGAGCAAGTCGTCGGACAGCCCGTGCGCGAGGTCGAGAAGCCAACTGTCGCCGGCCAGCGCCGCCTCAACGGTTCGGTTCTTGCGGGATGCAATCTTGAACAAAGACGGAGCGATGGTCTTGGGACATTGTCCGGCAAGCCACCGGTCATGCCAAAAACTCGCCTTGGAACCATCCCCAATTGTTATGTCCGTGGCCATAGCGAACAGCGTGCGATCCGCATCATCGCAAGGGAGAGGAGATTTAGCCCACGGTCGCGGTGGGTCTTGTCAGGCTAACCAAAGCCATCGCAAGCACAGCGCTGCGCCAGATTTGTTCAGGTCAAGCACGCCTAATCCTCCAAGGTGTTTGGGGCGGCTGGCACTGCTACTGGTGCAAAGCGGGACGAGCTGCACTGCTGCTCCTGCACGCGGCCTGCCGTGGGCTGGCACTATATTGCTAATTAACTAATTTGTCTCGCATATATGCTGCACAGATTGCAGCGTTCAACCTTTGATGCAATTTATTTATAATTTTAGCATTGCGTGTGTCATCATGTCCACTAGAATATATGGGTTTTGATAAATAAAAATGAAGAGGAAACAACCTGCGGTTCGGTTGACTTGATAAAGTTACAGAGAAGACCTATTGATCCATCATAAGTGAGAGTATTGTTAGAACAATTTTAAAGGTAATATATATGCACAAAATATTTTAAAGGTAATATATATGTGCACCAGCAGCAGTGCAGCTCGTCCCGCTACAGTGCAGCGCGCAGCAGCTACAGTGTCGGCCGCCTGAACGGGTGGTGGGATGGCCCTCCAGCAGCAGTGCGTCGCTACAGTGCCGCTCCCAGGGCTACAGTGCTGGCCGCCTCATCCGATGGCGGCATGGCCCACCATACCCAGCTCCGTTCCGTCGCTGGCCTGGATTTCAGTTGCCAGGGATTGGCCGCCTGGCAGCATGGCGGCGGGGCCGGCCGCCTCACGTCGTGGCGGCAGGTGCCACGTGTCGCTTGGCGCGCCTGCCGCCATGGCGAGGGGGTCTTTTTTGCCAATCTGACCCCGAGGCGGTCTTTTTTGCCATTTTGATCCGGCAGACGGTCTCTTTTGACAAAAAATCCAGTTTTAGTCCTCATTTTCGCTGAAAACTCTATTTCGGTTAAATATTTAGGATCACACCCTCCCCCTCTAACCTTAAGCTTTCATCGATGGATTTTTGATGTTGCGTCAAAATACAGTACGCATTCCCACAAAACAAATACAGTGCATATCGTTCCAAATTCATAGAGCCGGCTTCGCCTTTGGAGTAGGCGGAGCGGAGCGGCAGTGGAAGTTTCTCAAAAACTAAAACCCAAAAAACTCCCGAATGGGCCTTATTACGGTTTTCAGAATTTGTCTTTTCAGAGATGCTAGTGGTCCATCGATTTCATTTAGCCCATGCCTGATGCGAGTATCTCAGCCGCCAGACCCAGGTCGGAGCCCCTTGCCGCAGCGCGCGCCGCCGCTCCTCCGCGCCCTCCCCTCCGCGGTTGCCGGCGGCCGCAGCGGATCCGGCGCCCTCACTGGCCATTTCCCTCTGCCTGATTCGGCTTCGGCGAAAGGCCGACCACATACTAGCGCTTCGAGAACTCGATCGACCCTGTTACCGAACAGAGCATTCCATCCATTTTCGCAGGTAGTTCTGCCCAGTGTATGTAACATAACATTCCAATGCCAACCATGTTAGATGCTTAACTGCTGTACTCGTTCCTAGTTAGGGTCCAAGTCTATGCATATCTTAATACTTTTAGCTGATCTTGTGCAGACTTATTATAGTTTTCGTCTCTGTTTGCAGAAATGGATGGATTCTCATGTTAGTGCCTGGCAGTAGCATTAGTGCCCTTGATTAGTTGACCTGGTGACGGTGGGGAAGACATCACCATAGTGTTAACAACAACAAAAACATGTAGTCACAATGGGGAGACTAGAGAGATGAAACTGGGGAGACTGGAAACATGAAAATGGTGTTTGTGAAAATAAACCACCTACCTTACGATGTTGATAGCGTTTACAGAGATGTAGTAACTGAGTTGTTCCCACCAAATTTGTTGATAAAAAGAAAGCATTGCTGTTATGAGAAGAATACTCGGTGCCTGTTATGCAAGGAAATATCAGCCCATCATGCTGTTTATTTGTTGCATTTGAAACACAAAAACCTGCTAACATTTTACAATAGGTTCCTGCAAATGCACACAACAATTCACCTTTTGCATCTTATCTACTTATGCCTATTAGCTTATAACGTCAACAGAGCTAACAAACAGTGTGCACAGCTCAAATATTTACATCAGCTGCATTGCATGTCAATACGAATAGGCAGGATGGTCGTCTTCATCATCATATGACATAAGAGCCTTCAGAATCTCGTCCATTGTCGGCCTCTCGCATCTACCTCCAAGGCATGCAACAGCTATTCTCACTATTGCAGTTGCCTGCTCTAGATCGAAATTCCCCTTCAATCTGGGATCCACTAGATCAATGATCCTCTCAGTAGCCAGAGTCTGTTTGGCCTCCTGGATGAAGTCTGGAAACTCCACTTGTCTTCCGTCAACCATTATGCCACTTGAAATCCTATCTCCAGTCACAATCTCCAGTCACAATCTCCAGAAGCACAACTCCGTAGCTGTAAACATCGACCTTCGCATTGATCGGCGTATTCAATGCCCATTCTGGTGCCATGTAGCCCATTGTGCCTCTCATATGGGTGAAATTGAAGCTAGCACTGTCTCGCTTCGCAAGCTTGGCTAGTCCAAAGTCTGCTATTTTGGCATCGAAATCTCGAGTCAGGAGTATATTTTCTGGCTTCACGTCACAATGGACGATCCACTCGAGGCATTCATGATGTAGATAAGCAAGACCCCTTGCTGCACCCACAGCGATCTTGTACCTTTGGTTCCAGCCGAGCAGACTTTCAGTACTTCTCTCACCAAAGAGGTACTTGTCCAGTGACTCATTCTCCACATACTCGTATACTAATAATCTGTTTTTCCCTTCTGAGCAGAATCCCATCATCCTGACCAAATTTATGTGATTAATCCTTCCAATTAGAGTCACTTCTGCCCAGAATTCCTCTTCTCCCTGTTGGACATTTGTAAGTTTCTTTACTGCAACTATTTTCTTATCTTCAAGTACTCCTCTGTAAACAATTCCAGCACCCCCTCTCCCAATCTCTTCTTTGAACTTTCCAGTTGCTTCCCTCAGTTCTCTGTATGTAAACCGCCTGAACTGGTTTGTTATCATCTTGTATCCATCCTCCATTGATTTGGGCATGTTACTCTTTCTGAAGAAAAGACACCATCCTGTCACAATACAATAACAAGCAACTCTAGAACTCCCAGTATTGCACCAAAGACATACAAGTATATCCACTTTATGTTGTCCTTCTTTATTCCATACATGTTTGCTGATCCTATCATAATCTCTGAACCACTGGGTCTGCAGGTTAGGGTTTTTTGTTTGAAGACCGAGGATGCTGAACCATTGAAACTCTTTGGTACTTTCATGTAGTTGTCTCCTGGGAAATACGGGTACACCTGACCGTTGTAGAGTATGTCTTTAGTATAACACCAACCATCCCCACCCTTGTATGTGAAAGATATACATGAGCTGCTGTTGAGGCAAATGTCCCAACATGCTTCAAATGAGATGGATTGATTAGAACCCAGATCAAAGCCATAGAAGTCTGCATGAGGTTGCTTAACAAATGTAAAGTTATCATGTGGTTGATTGCTGCCAATTGTGAATGTTGGTTTGCATCCCTTGTTCCAGTCTGTTGGATCAACCATCACATATTCTGGAGGACATCTACATTTAAGGCCTTCTGAGTAGTCACAAAGCCCATTCTTGCCGCACAATCCGTGCACATAGCACATCTGTATTACAGCCTGCCCTGTAACCACCCATTTCCTTGCTGACGCATCCAAGCTGTACATTCTAAAATTTCCATCATGATCAATTGTAATCCTCCTCTTGATCCCAGGGCCTGAATCTGAAGCCACTATTTTAAACCCATCACTTGACACAAAATTACCCTTGTCGTCCAGAAATGCGACCCTGGTGCTGTTATATCTATTTCGCCCATTTTTCTGTGCATCGTAAATCTGGACTTGGCCAGTAGATGCTTGTAATATCTGGGCCATCATACAACAGGCGCAAGACATTGTCGTTGTCAAAATAGAGGTGATGGTAACCAGAGGCTAACCTTATGTCTTTCTTGAGTTTCTGCCAAGGGAGCAAGGTGTGTGTTGGTGAATCAAAGCTCTGCCATGCGATTTTATTGCTCAAACCATTGATTACGAGGTTGCCAGTGTCGAGGAGGGAAACAATTGTGTGCTTGCCTGAAGATGTCTTGCTTTCCCATACCATGGAGCCATTGGTATCTGCCAGGACCAGGTTTCCATCCTGGTTCAGCGATATTCTGGAGCCGTGAAGGTTCACCGGGGAATAGTAGCCATTTGCCGCGGAGTAGGGATTCGCTGTCCAGACAACCGTTTTCACGGTGGTGTACCAGATGGAGAAGGTGAAAGCATTTGTCCCAACTCGGTGGAAGCCGCAGGAGAAGGTGGTGTCTGGTGAGAGGAGAAAGATTCTGTCATGGTCTTCTGGTCTCATATATGAGCCGGTGGTCATGGTCTGCCATGGGGAAGCAGAAGCACAAGAGCAAAGGTGGAAGGAGAGAGATGAAAGAAGGGCGAGGAAGAGCAGTGCAGCCATTCCCCCCCTCTCCGAGGAGCTCTGCTTTGGGTGGGTATGGAGGTGCAGAGATTAGAGAGTGGTAAGGCTTCTTAAGTTCCAAATGCTTTGCTTTTTAACTAGATGACGATGTGCATTAGCACATAGACCTATTATCTTAGATGCTGAGTTGAACTATTGAAAACTAGACTGAGAAGACAAACTTGTCATGCGGGTCCAGAGTGTACACGTTGTTTTGCTATAGTTAAGGTATTGGGTTGGTTGGCATGATGTCAACTGATGGAACGTTGTGCGTGAAGGATACTGCCAGTTACTATTTACAAATTAGACATAGAAAGGGGCTAATGGACCCGCACTTGCATAATCCAAAATTAGTACTATTAAACTAATAAGACAATGCTGACTAAGTAGGCAGTGGTCACTACTAAATACTAATATAGCAATGTCTTTCGTCAAATCAAAAACCTACCTACTCATGGGACCTCCAATGAGGTTTTTTTTCTCTTAACGACCTTATCTGGTTAACACAAGTTTTTCGTCTTCAGAAGTGAAAAAAAAAAGTTTTTCGTCTTCATTCCAAGTAAAACCAATATGCATATGTGCTGCAGCTTTAGATTTTGCACGATTTGTATATCTTAGCTCTAGCGTTCATAATCTTCTTCACACAAGACCAATTCTGTATCCTGTTTTAGTTATTTAACCATTAACAATAATATAGCAAACTTTTGTGCTTTTGAGTTTCCCTTGAGAAAACTAAACGCCACGCACATGTTGTTTGTGTTGAACTATTCTTATTACCATTGTTTGATAAAGTCCGTTAGGTGGCGGTTGTTTCAGTATTGTTATCTTGTATTGTCGGACTGATTGATGGTTTTCCTTAGGCAGCTGGATAGAATACCGGAGATACTAGTAGTTATTGACAGTATCTCCATGCATGACTTGGCCTAGTAGCTAGTACGTACTGGCTTGATATTTTCTGAAGTACCCAGTCATCATCGTCCTTTAATTTCCACATTGATGTGTCACCATCTTTACCCTAGTGGGCATCTTAGGCAAGAATCAGCATCTCTCCCTGTTTCTTTCTCTCTTTTTTTTGGCCTGGAGAAAAAAAGAAGCAGGGGAGAAACCAGGCAACTGAAATAGTGAATCCACTCTGCATTTTTTGTCAAAACTGTTACCTGAAGAGTACTGTCCCGTCAAAGATGCATATTTGTCAAAGTTACTAGTAGCTCAGAAAGCATATACTCCTGAGAACGAACCTGCAATAAGTGGTGTTATTTGCACCTCGCGAGATTGCAAAACAATCTGCAGTATCATCACCGGAGCTTGAGGGCAGGTTGAACCAGAGATAGATTGTCACCGGAGATGGAGAAGAGGAGATTTTTCCCCGCAAAAGAAGGAAAAGGGAGAAAAGGAGTTTTTGGTACAATCTTCTGGGTGTCTCCTGGATTGTTACAGGCTTGATTTATTTATGACCGCTAGCGCAAATTCGTGTGAACGTTGACCTAGTGACCTGCAAGTATTGGCGCGCCTTTGGCGTATTTGTCTGCTTTTTTTTCTCTGTTGGGTATAGACTGTATTTATAGTCATCGTGTAAAGCCGGGGGCAACAATCAATATCAACATACGCTGCTACTCTGAAAGGGACGCACCCACAGTTTTAGACTTTGATTAGGATGTGTGCAATTTTTTCACACTGCTGTCAGTTTGTTATTGGTCATTGCTTCCGTATTGGTTCCGTGGTTTATTTTTCTGCGTGGCTGGTGCACACTTGCTTGCTTTCAGAAATAGTCCAAGTCATGCGTGGCCCACACAAAACTCAATGTGATTAGGATGAGTGAGTACCCTATTTCAGAAATTTTATCATCGACATCGACACCTATAGCCGATCTGGGGTAAATTCCTATTTTTGGAGCTTAAGCGCTGGATATTAATTTCGTTAGATGATTTATTTTATGTAATCAAGTTCACATGGATACAAAGAATGGTGTTCTAAAGGATCAAAGTCAAGAGCCACACATGGCGACTCACCAGAGCAAAGGTGGAAGGAGAGAGATGAAAGAAGGGCCAGAATGAGCAGGGCAGCCATTTTTCTCCATTACGGGGAGTTCTGCTTTGGGTATTGAGGTGCGTGAGATCAGAGAGTGGTAAGACAGCTTTAAGTTCCAAATGCTTTGCTTTTTTAATTAGATGACGATGTGTATTACAGTATTAGCACATAGACCTATTATCTTAGATTCTGACTTGAACTATTGAAAACTATAGACTGAGAAGAAAAACTTGTCATGCGGGTCCAGAGTGTACACAATGTTTTGCTATAGTTAAGGTACTGGGTTGGTTGGCATGATGTCAACTGATGGAACATTCGGCGTGAAGAGGAGGACCCTATGATTTGTGCCAGTTACTGTTTACAAATAATACATAGAAGGAAGCTATTTTGGATTATGTGTAAATTGAATGGATCCACATTGCATAATCCAAAATTAGTATGAAAGTGCTAATTGATGAGTCAATGCTAACTAATTAGACAGTGGTCACTACTAATATAGCAATGTCTTCCGTCAAATAAGAGAAATGTACACATGGGACCTCCAATGAGTTATGTTTTTCCACGGTCTTATCTGGTTCACACAAGTTTTTCGTCTTCATTCCAAGTAAAACCAAGATGCACATGTGCTGCAGCTTTAGATTGCACGATTTGTATATCTAACTCTTCCGTTCATAATCTTCTTCACACACATGACCAATTCTATATCCGGCTCCGGCTGTGCTCAGCTCGAGGCATGTCCCCCGTTGTTCCTTCATCGATGGCGAGGGGGGAGTGGCGGCTTCTCTGGACGC
Source organism: Triticum aestivum (assembly GCF_018294505.1). NCBI lineage: Eukaryota > Viridiplantae > Streptophyta > Magnoliopsida > Poales > Poaceae > Triticum > Triticum aestivum. The sequence continues at coordinate 452,964,261 of NC_057801.1, forward strand.
AGTACCTACCGCTTCAGCTCTGCAAGCCGCTGTTGCAGGCGACGGGCTCGTCGTGCCTCCGGTGCGCCCGGGCCGTGGAGACTGGCGAGGATGTTTCGACCGGGTGGTGGCGTCGACAGTTCCTGTGGCTCCATGCGAGAATGCGTTGGGGGGCTGGCAGCTCGTCTCGAGAGAGCGCCGCTCGGCTCCTGCCGCTTTCCATTGCCCTGCTGTTAATTTGCGATGTCCCCCTCCGGCGTGGCTGAGAGACAGGTGTTTCCGATGCTTGTGTCGAGGTCATCGGGCATACTCCTGTAGGGATCCAATTCGATGCACGGATTGTCTTCGATCTGGCCACATTGCCCGCTTCTGCCATGCTAAGAAGCATGTTCTCCAAGCTTCGCCGCTCCAATGTCCTACTCCATCACCTGCATCCACCAGTGACATCTCCAAGACAAATGTGCAGTTCCAGTCTATCTCGACTGAGCAAGTCGGGTTGGTGGAGGAGACAGAGCTGCTTCGCACCGAGCTTTATGACTGCCTTGCGCGAGTCGGGAGTGTTTTGGGGAGGGCGAAGGCCGCTCTCGCCAAACTAGAGGTGGTGCCAGATGTGTCTTCGCTGCCTGAGCTTCAGATTGGGGTTGTGCCTGATGTGTCCCTACTACCTGAGATCCAAGTTAGTTCTACCGATGGGGAAGCATGCATGTATGGAGATCTCTCCCCTCGTGCTACATCTTGTCGGTTGCCGTTGCCTGTCGTGCCAATTGCTTCTTGGGGTGAAGCTGTTGTCGAGGTCGTGGCTCCGGTGCTGCAGATTATGCCTGAGCTGCAGAAGATTTGTGGGGAGCCTACTTTGCCTAATTCGATGGTGCTTCCTAAGGAGATGGGGTCGCTTGTAGGGTGCTTAGTGTTGCCAACTGCGACCTCACCATCGTCGATGGAGCCCATTCAGCTGCTCGACTTTATGGACAGTGGAGGTTTGGATGCTGCTATTGCTCTCTCACCTGAGGTTGTTGGCCAGGTGGGGTCTGTGGGTGCCAAGGATGATGGGGTAGGTCCTTTGGCACCTAAACCTGAGGCGCTGAAAACCATCCGGCAGCCCATCTTTGACCGTGATGCTATGTTGGCACGTATTGACGAGGTGGTCTTTGTGAAAAAGCTTGACCGCTTGCTCGCCTCCTTGGATGCAGCTTGTCCTAGGTCTGGCAAGGCGGTTGCTTGCCTCCTAGTGGAAGAGGGTTCTACGGGCAAAGTAAAGAAGGTGAAGAAGGCTCTCAGGGCCATAGGCAAGAAGAGTGGCGCCATTGGTAAAGCGTCATCGGCTGTTTGATGGAAGATACTCAGTCCCGCCATCCTCCATCTCCGTCTGGCATCTTCGTGGATTTGGTGACGTCCAATGTATTCAACATTGGTTCCGTTGGGAGTCTCTTTGAGACATCGAAGTGTGAGGGTCTGTTTTGTTACATGTTATGCCTGTTTGTCGGGTTGACCGTGGGGTCATGGAGTTTGTTCTTTAGTGGGGTCATGGAGTTTGTTCTTTAGTGAGTAGTTCGCATGTGGTCTATATGTATCGGTTTTCGCCCGGTTTTTCGTTAATTAACTGGACAATTCTCTTCTTAATTAATCGATGAGGCAAAGCTTTTGCCTCCGTTTCGAAAAAAAAAACAATTCTATATCCTGTTTTAGTTATTTAACCATATAGCAAACTGTTGTGCTTCTAAATTTCCCTTTAGAAACCTGAACGTCACACACATGTTGTTTGTGCTGAACTATTCTTACCATGAAAATTGTTTGATAAAGTCTGTTAGGTGACGGTTGTTTCAGTATTTATTATTTTCGTATTGTCGGCCTATTGACAGTATCTCTATGCATGACTTGGCCTAAGTAGCGAGTATGTACTGGCTTATATTTTCTAAAGTACTCGGTCATCATCGTCCTTTAATTTCCATATTGATGTGTCACCATCTTTACCCTAGTGGGCATCTTAGCAAAGCAAGAATCAGCATCTCTCCCTGTTTCTTTCTCTCTCTTTTTTGGCCTGGAGAAAAAGAAGAAACAGGGGAGCAACCAGTCAACCGAAACAGTGAACCCACTCTATGCATTTATGTCGAAACTGTGAGTACTGAAGAGTATTGTCCCGTCAAAAATGCATATTTGTCGAAACTACTATAGTACCTTAGAAATTATGTACTCCTGAAAAAGAACCTGCAATAACTGGTGTTATCTGCACTTCGCGAGATTGCAAAAGTATCTGCAGTATAGTCGTATAGACGCCGGAGCTTGAGGGCAGGTCGACGTCGAGGCAGAGATAGATTGTCACCCGAGACAGAGAAGAGGAGGCTTTGGTACAATCTTCTGTTACGGGCTTGATTATTTTATGACCGCTGGCGCAAATTCGTGTGAACGTTGACCTGGTGACCTACAAGTATTTTTGTTCTCTGTTCACTGTGGACTGCATTTAGTCCTAGTGTAAAGCCGGGGGATAGCACCCAGTATCAATATATGCTACTCCTCCGCGGTTCTAGACTTTGATTAGGATGTGCGCAGTTTTTTTCACACTGATTTCAGTTGGTTATTGGTCACTTGCTTCCATGTTGGTTCCGTGGTTTATTTTCTGCCTAGTTGGTACGCACTTGCTTGCTTTCAGAATCTCAGTCATGCATGGGCCACACAAAAGAGTCTCAGTCATGCGTGGGCCACACAAAAGTCGATGATTAGGATGAGTGAGTACTACTCTATTTCAGTTTTTTATCATCGACGTCGACTTAAATTCCTATTTTTGGAGCTTATAACCGCCGGATACTAATTTCTTTAGATGATTTATTTTATCTAATCAAGTTCAGAGGGATACAAAGAATGGTTTTCTAAGGGCATCTCCAACGGCAACCTGCCGCGGGATGCGGGAGGACGACATCCAAACGTAGCCGCATACATCTAGCCTACTGGGTTTTTATTTCTAGTCCGCACGATCAAGTAGCCGCATGTAAAGTGTACAGATGTTCAAATAGCCGTATGCAACACTAGTACAAATTTTAAAAAGTTCAAATATTACTCCCTCCATCCCAAAATAAGTGTCTTAAACTTAGTACAACTTCGTACTAAAGTTAATATAAAGTTGAGACACTTATTTTGGGACGGAGGGAGTACATCCCAACATTGTTGTCTCCTTTCACCGCCCACTGATGCTCAATCAGATTTTTCTTCAGCTGCTCGTGAGTTGGTCGATGTCGAATTTGTTGATGCATTTGAATAAACTTCTCAAATGTGGTCGGGTTTTGGTCCGAAAATTAGATAGGATCACCCATATTCTCAAATTCCAGAGTTGCAACAACATCGTCACCCTCATCCTCGGCGATCATGTTGTGTATGATCACACAACATGTCATCATCTCCTACAAGGTTTCCGGATCACATTGTTTAGCAGGTCCACAAACAACTTCAAAGCTGGCCTGCAAAACTCCAAATGCCCTCTTGACATCCTTTCTAGCTGCTTCTTGTCTTTTGGCAAAATGAGCCTTTTTCTAACCAACTGGGTTTGAGATGGTGCTGACAAAGGTAGCCCATGGAGGATAAATATTGTCAATTAGATAGTAGCCCATGTTGTACTCATGTCCATTGATAGTATAGTGACTAGGAGGAGCTTTTCCTTCAGTCAACTTCGCAAACAACGGTGATCGTTGCAGCACATTGATGTCATTGTGAGACACTGGCATGCCAAAGAAAGCATGCAAAATCTAAAGATCATGTGATGCAACTGCTTCAAGAATGATGGTGGGCTTCTTACACTACAAAAAAAGATACATCCGTGACATTTTGGGCCGAACGAATTTTTTTCTGTCATACTTATGACACTTTTGTGACGATAATTGTGACAACCCGGTATCATCATAGATGTGGTGGGCTCCTACTTCTATGACAAAAAATCATGATAGAAAATGGGATTTTCGTCCTGGGCGGGCCAGAGACACAGCTGCATGACATTCTTTGGGCCGTCCACGACGGAAAAAACCGTGGTAGAAGCGAGGGCGAGGAAAATTTTGGCGAGTTCCCGGTTACGGTGGGTGGTCGGGGACCGAGCGATGCGCGTTTCTCTCGTACACGTACGCGCGTGTGTGCGAGGCGTTGGGCTCTAACTGAACCCGAGCGAGGCGTCACCTAACTGAACCCGAGCGATCGATCGATGGCTGTTAACTGAACCCGATCGAGCGATTCCTTCGCTACTGCTACTAACTGAAGCCGATCGATGTTGCCTCTGGATGAACAGTGCGTTACGAGGGGGGGTGGTGGGTGGGTGGATGAACAGTGAGCGGTGGGGATGGATGAACAGGACCCCCGTGACGTTGCCTCTGGATGAACAGGACCCCGATCGATCGAGCCGGTTGGGGCTAGATGAACAGGACCCCGTGGAGGGCTGGATGAATAGGACGACCCCGTGGAGGGCTGGATGAATAGGACGACCCCGTGGAGGGCTGGATGAATAGGACGACCCCGTGGAGGGCTGGATGAATAGTAGATGGTGGAGGGGTGGATGAATAATAGCCTGTGGAGGGGTGGTTGAGTATGAGCTCGTGGAGAGGGGTGGTTGAACAGTAGCCGATGGAGTAGCGTGCGGTGGAGGCTGGATGAACATGAGCCCGTGGATGAACAGTCGCAGGTGGAGGCTGGAAGAGGTCGACGGTGGATGAATAGTAGCCCGTGGAGGCTGGATGGGGTCGACGGTGGAGATGAATAGTATCCCGTGGAGTCCCGTTTTGCGGTACGCCACACCCCTCCCGATGAACAGGACCCTCGTTTCGACCGTAACGCTCCAACACAAGTCCATTTCGTCCGATTTGCGGTACGCCACACCCCTCCCGATCAACAGGACCCCCGTTTCGACTGTAGGAGGTCCGTTTCCTCCGTTTTGCGGTATGCCAGACCCCTCCCGATGAACAGGATCCCGTTTCGAACGTGGCCGGTCGAACACAAGGCCGTTTCCTCTGTTCTGCGGTATGCCAGGCCTCGTTTCCATCGGCTGTTCCGTCCAAGCCAGTTGGCTCCCACGTGCTTCGTTGCCTCCCGATGAACATGACGCACTCTGTTGCCTCCCCATGAACACGATGGAGACGCAATTTCTCCGTTTCGACCTAGCCATGTCCAGGAGCCCTGACCGTACATACGCGCGAGTAGGCGTTCGAGACCCCGCCCGTATGTACGTACGTGGCCGTATTTACTTTCTTGCACCCTGGCCGCTGTACGTAGGTGTACATGCTACGTGCGTGCCTCTACTACGACACGTGCGCGCCTCTACATCGACCAGTATGTACATACACGTTTGCAACCAGAATGACAACGCTACATACGCTTCGACCAGGTGGGTCCCGACTATCAGGCACTTCCTTGCGTGCAAAGATGTAGCTGGTGGGTCCTAGCAGTCGGGGGGGGGGGGGCGAATCGTTTTTTTGCCCGGACGCACTTCCTTGCGTGTGAAGATGTAGCTGGTGGGTCCCAGCAGTCAGGGGGAAACGTTTTTTCACGAAATACGGTGGCCCGTTAGGTGGGTCCCCGCTGTTAGGTGGAGGAATAATTATTTTGCGCGTAATAAGGGGGCACTTCCTTGCTGCGGCCGTGGACCCAGCTGTCAGCCTCTCCACGTACAGTCCACGTTCGATGAAAGCCGTTCCTTGACCACATTGACCACGCCGCGTCGAGAGCACCAGGGCGGTGGACGACGGCGAGGCCTAGGAAGGGGACGACACGGAGCCGGGGAAGACGCGGCAGTGGATGCCCACGCGTAGAGGAGTATGAGGGTTCACTGGTTCGCTGCGGTGTGAGACTGCCGTCGTCGCAGAATAACATGGGGTGTGGGTGAGTAAAGGGATGGCCTGACCAGCGGTGGAAGTAGTAGGGGGCGGTGAGGCCTTCTGTCGCATCACAGCCGACCACGGGAGGCAGGAGCACGAGGCACGACCGGCGCTGGTTTGGGCGGCTGGAGCAAGAAGACCAAAGGTTGAAGAAGCACTAGGGTCATTGGATGGACATCGTACGGTCACTGGAGCTAGAATCGTGCATATTGACTAAGTTGACAAAGCCCTTCGTCCCCGTCAACTCAGTAGGCCCACAAGTCAGCCTGCCACTATACTGGGTCCCAGCTAGCAGGGGGAGTATTCATTTTTTTGTGCGTAATAAGGAGGCACTTCCTTGCATGCAAAGATATAGCTGCTGGGTCCAAGCTATTAGCGGCGGTTACATTTTTTTCGCGAAATACAGAGGCCCTTTCGGTGGGTCCCAGATGTCAGGTGGAGGAATCATTATTTTGCGCGTAATAAGGAGGCATTTCCTTGCGTGCGGCCATGGACCCAACTGTCAGCCTCTCCACGTACAGTCCACTTCAGATGCATGTCGGTCGTTGACCACGTTGACCAAGCCGCGCCGAGAGCACCAGGGCGGTGGACGACGGCGAGGCCTAGGAAGGGAACGACATGGAGGCAGAGAAGACTCGGTAGTTGTTTCCCACGTGGAGGGGAGTACGACTGTACGAGGGTTTACTGGTTCGTCTGCCGTCGCCAGAGAATAACAACAGGTGTGGGTGAGTAGAGGGATGGCTAGGCCAGCGATGGGAGTACGGTGGGGTGGTGAGGCATGCGCGGCAGGATAGCCGGCCGTGGGGAGGAGGGAGCAGGCAGTCCCGCCGACGCTTGTTTGAGCGACTGGAGCACGAAGAGCAGAGATTGAAGAAGCACGACGGCCGTTGGATGGAAATCCAACAGTCACTGCTTGTGCGTCAACCTTTTTTTAGGAAAGCCTCAAATCTGTGGAAAACAGCATACAACCTATCTGCCATTATTTCTAATAATTTACAGTCCATTTGCTAATTATTAAGGTTTTTTGGAGCACATATTCTTTTTGTTAGCATTACAACTCATATTGTGGCCACGGTTAAAAAATTATACGAAATTTTGCATATTTCGGTGCGGTCCGAACTGTTTTTAATACCGAAATTTTGAGTCACATTCAAACTGATTTTAAAAAATAAATGTATATCAATATAAAATCCAACAAATTGTCCACGCATAAAAATCAATGCAATTTAAAATCTCGAAATGAAAAAAAGAAATTTGAAACTAATTGCCGGTTTGATGTGTTTTAAAAATGTATAACCCATTTCTCATTACTGATATGCTATTTTCTCGGCCAGCCGAATGAAGCTCTCCTCGTCTTGAAAGATTTGCAGCCCAACAGGCCTGACAAAGCGACTTACTTGGCAAATCACAAAAAAACTGGGCTGTGGCCGCGGACCCAGCTGTGGCCATGGACCCAGCTGTCAGCCTCTCCACGTACAGTACTCTTTCGATGGAAGTCGGTCATTGACCATATTGACCACGCCGTGCCGAGAGCACCAAGGCGGTGGACGACGGCGAGGCCTAGGAATGGGATGACGCGGAGCCGGGGAAGACGCGGCAGTGGATGCCCACGCGGAGAGGAGTACGAGGGTTCACTGGTTCGGCTGCGGCGTGAGGCTGCCGTCGCCGCAGAATAACATGGGGTGTGGGTGAGTAGAGGGATTCCCTCGGCCAGCGGTGGGAGTAGTAGGGGCCAGTGAGGCCTCCGCGACATCACAACCGGCCACGAGAGGCAAGAGCACGCGGCACGACCGGCGCTACTTTGGGCGGCTAGAGCAAGAAGACCAGAGGTTGAAGAAGCACTATGATCGTTGGATGGACATCGTACGGTCACTGGAGCTAGAATCGTTCATATTGACTAAGTTGACAAAGCCCTCCGTCCCCGTCAACTTAGTAGGCCAACAAGTTAGCCACCCACTATTGTGGGTCCCAGCTAGCAGGGGGGTATTCATTTTTGTGTGCGTAATAAGGAGGCACTTTCTCGCGTGCGAAGATATAACTGGTGGGTTCGACCTGTCAGCAGGGGGACGTTTTTTTTCGCGAAATACAAAAGCCCTTCCCACGTACAGTCCACGTACAATGCGTAATAAGGAGGAACTTTCCTTGCGTGCGACCATGGACCTCGTGGGTCCCAGCCGTCAGGCTCTCCACGTACAGTCCTCTTCCGATGACTCTCGTATGTTGACCACGCCGCGTCGAGTGCACCGAGGCGGTGGACGACGGCGAGGCCCCAGACTGGAACGACCCGGAGATGGGGAAGACGTGGCAGTGGAGTCGCAGACGGAGAGGAGTGGGAAACTTGACTGGTTCGGGTGCGGGGTGGGCCTACACTCGGCAGAGAATAACAGGAGGTGCGGAGTGGAGGGATGGCCTGGCCGTCGGCGGGGTAGTGTTTCGCTGAGGAGCGCAAAACAACGCCGCTGGACGTTGAAGGCTGGAGCAGGCGGTCCCGGCAGCGCTGGGGGAAGAAGACGAGAGATTGAAGAAGAATGCCGGCCGTTGGATGTAAATTCAACGCCTTCTTAGGCTTCGACCTACTGGCTCACATGTCAGCCAGTCCATTTGTTTTAGTCCATTTGGTGGGCTGGGTGAAGCAATGATGTAGCATCTATGCAGCCCGTTTATATATATGGTAGAATTTAAATTCCATTTGCATTTTCTCGAAATCCGCAGACTTGCTGGGCCGGGTGAAAATATCATGTTGGGCTAGACGGAGAAATGTTATAAAACATAAACACATGGTTGCACGTCTATTACTGTATTGGTCAATAAAATCTTTGCAAGCTTATGTATGCAATCACTAGGAGTTAACTTGCCAAGTTATATATAAACTGAAATTATTATTATTCTGTAAAAACTTTCAACTTACAAAATAAAATATCATTTAAATTTGATGAGTTAATAGTACGTGGGGCATTATTATTTTTTAGGCTAGACGTGGGACAGTTGAGTTGGTTCTTGGGAAAAGTACTGGGAGAAAACTCAATTTGCATCGAAAAAGAAAGTGGAAGAAAATTCAGAGACCTGCTGTGTCCGCCTGAGGAGGGGAATATGTTGGGAGGAAGGAGATTCAAAGCACGCCAGCCGAGTGAACTAGTTTTTTTAACGGACAAGTGAACTAGTTACATACATAAGCAAATAGCCACTAAAAAAAGCAACCAGATTAATGGGTTCTTAAAAGAAATATTTCAGACAAAACAGATAATTACGACACATAGGCTAATGCATGAAACACTCAGATGATAAAGTTGCTTATAAACAGATAAAGTACAACATTTAGACCTTCCTGGCACGCTTGATCATGACGTTGCGGCTGTCCATGTACTCGTCGGTTACGAGAAGCAGGCACGCCCTCATGTCCAAGATCTTCCTGCACATGTCATAGCATGCGTATGCGTCCTTGGCCGCGTAGGTTATGTAGGCTAGATTCAGAGGTACCTCCCACGTGTTCAGGTCCTTGGTATCGTTGTCTTCTTTCATGTTGGCGTATCAGGGGTCGATGATGGTCTCGGCGAGGTCAACGACGGAGTCCTTCTCCTGCCCGTTGCTGATGATCTTGTATTGCTTCTGGATGTCGACAAGCTTGTTGCTTCAGATGGCCGAATCATCGTGTTCTTCCTTCTTTCCACCGTAGCGAAGGTGCAGTCGGCACTGCTGAGGAAACGGGCGAATGCTCCAAAACCTCTGATGGCCCTACAGAAGTGGTAGATGAGAACCTCATCCTGTACACATACCTGGGCGACGGCGATCTGTTGGTCCCTGTCAGGAGACGAATGGATGGGCATAAGGTCTAGTCCTGCAACCTTGTGCTTTCTTGTCCTGTAGGCACTGCTTGAACTCGGCGAGGCAGAGCTTCACCGAGTCCGGATCGTTGGTGTACATCACATTCAACTTGGTGCAGCCATAGGACTGAATGGCGAACTCAAAGGAGAACTCCTTGCTGAAGTCCATATCCAGTAGGCTCACCCCTCGCATCGCCATTGGAGTCTCTTCAAGTGAACGAGTGTGTAGGCGGCGGCAGCAGTTCTTTTTTCAGCTCTTGGGGAACTGGATTCAACAGTAAACTGAGTGTGTACAGGCGACAATAGTTACTACCCCTCCCTCGTCCGCTGCACGCCCGGCAGAAGATGCACCCTCGGCGCATTCAAATGCCTCCATTAAGAAACCTACTCCGGCCACACATCGGTTCACGAGCGGGTCTGTATTGGTACTGTAATAACAAGAGTTAGTGGTCACTTTACTTAAACTTAATTAGCTTTAGTAGAAATTTATACTTAAAACAAGCAATGCATTGGCTCGTTCTATCAGTGCCACAGGATCAACATGCACAACAATTAGAATTATTATTCTCAGGACGCACACGATCAACACATTTGTCGCACTTTCACAAAGATAATACTACCAAGTTTGAACAATTTGTTATGGTTGTTGTCCTCTAGATCATCATGCCGTGTTTCCCAGCTTGCAGGATTCAGAACCAACAAATAAGATCCAAATAATAAGTACAACAAAGATTCCTACACATCTCATTGATTCCCAACTTGCAAGATTCAGAACCAACAAATAAGATCCAGATAATAAGTACAACAAAGATGCCTACACATCTCATTGATTCCCAGCTTGCAAGATTCAGAACCAACAAATAAGATCCAAATAATAAGTACAACAAAGATGCCTACACATCTCATTGATTCCCAGCTTGCAAGATTCAGAACCAACCCATTAGAGCCTTTGATAAAGTGAATATCGGGATTAAATCCATCTTGGCTAGCCATGTCATACAATCGAAGAACTTGGCGAATGCTCTTGACCGTCACAACATCTGTAGTTGAGTATTCCTGTTTGCATAGCACAAACAAGAAGAGCATGATTTCACTTTAATAGTGGCCTCATTGAACTCAACCTGCAGCTCCACTAGGATGAGGTCAACCTCCAGCTCCATGATTCAATTCATGCGCCTTTTTCTGTAGTTCACCTGAAATGAAGCAAAGATTGCATCATTCAGCTAGCAAGAAGTACTTGCTCTCGTGAGCTGGCATGTTCTTCTTTAGTAGTTGTACTAAAATTGAGGAACATTAAGATTGGCTGTCCGGCTCATGTATGGTGCAACTATAATTTTCTTATCATTTTGTGCAGTTCCACTAAAATAAAGTGCCATTGTGGTGACAGTGACGGCTCATCTTGCAAAGGCTAATAAAATGTTGCACGAGATTACCAGCAGAACTTGACGGAGATTTTGGAAACTCCAATCACCATTTTGTGCAGTTCCACCGAAATTGAGAGATGTTGCCCACATGACATTTTAGTTGAACTGCACAAGACACTCATTCCAAAAAAAGTGTTTTGTGCAGTTCACCAAAAGGTCACAATAGCAACAAGGTGAAATGGATATCCCTATCTGCACAAAAAGATAGAAAGTAAACAGTTGCTGGTCAATAAGAATATACGAAACATATACAAAATGAAAAGAAGCATCTTAATTATGTTCATGGCAATCATGGAAGGGCAGTAGGAATTTTAAAACGTCAGCAATGCTTCATGTTACCAGAAGCATTACGATCAACAATGAGATTCCTCAAATATGGGATTACTTTAATGGTGGCATTGCTTGTTTACCAGACATAGTAAATCAACAACAGCTAAAGAGTTGGTTTAAGGGCATGGGACCATGGGGACACCAGGACACTTAGCAGCGTAAAGGAGCAACTTACTTATCATACTGGCGAAAACAGCAGGAGTGCCATTTGTAACACCGTTTAATTGCATCTTATCACTGGAGGCGTTAGATTAACAATAACACTGGTTAGACATGTCCCTAAGGTAACAGTGTGATCGCTTCATTTTACATGCGCCCTTACATTAACAACAGCAAAAGGTTGGTATAAGGACATGCGACAGTGGACGCATCAGCACAATGTACCTACAAGGAGGCATAAAATGGTGATGCCGAGTTTGTTCATGCTATGTGAGTGCAGCAAACCTAATCCTGGAGACCTTGTACTATGTGAGGGCAGCAAATCTAATCCTGGAGACCTTTTACTATGTGAGGGCAGCAAATCTAATCTTGGAGACCTTTTACTATGTGAGGGCAGCAAATCTAATCCTGAGACCTTTTACTATGTGAGGGCAGCAATTCTAATCCTGGAGACCTTTTGCTATGTGAGGGAAGCAAATCTAATCCTGGACATACTCTGTTGACTTGTCCACCAACCGCCACTTTCTATCCGTTTTTCAACCAATAATAGATCTGTTCCTTATCCAGTTTGTACTGGGTTTTCCCATTATTTCCCTTTTCAACCAAGAGACCGGTTGGGTATCCGGTGTCTACTACTTTCACCATATTATTTTCTCTTTGAATCAAGTCCTAGATTCATGCTACAACTTTCCCCCTTTCTTCGTTGTTTGAACAAAGCCCTAGATTCGAATGCATGAAGTAGCTTTACCTCTAATAATACTAAAAATTTAGGTGGCTCTGGAAGAGCTGATGGGAGTAGAAAAAGATGCACATGCAGACACGTGGGGAGCTGGGGTAGTAGAGCAAGGCCGCTTTCGAAGAACTTATACCTGAGGGTCGCCGGGATGTCGGCGGCGGCAGGTCAGATCTGCGGACAATACGGCAGGGAGGAAGAAGGGTCGAAGGACCTCCCGAGCCGGCGCTATGTCAGAGAGAACGACACGGGCAGAGGATCGGGCCCCTCCGGCAGCTGTGGGTTTCCTCCCTCGGCGGCAATGACCGCGTGAACGATGCACCTTTTAGTCCTCTACACACACCGGTCGAAGGGATCCAGCCGGATCTATGACCAGCGGTGAGTAGAGAGAAAATGTCGCTACCGCTATCTTTTTTATATCTGGAGAGGATGAGAGAATGAAGAGAGCAACCCTAGTAAAGCAAGCGCTCAGGCCCCTGCGTACATATATAGTGGAGTGATTATCTCTTTCTATCCACAACAAGCGTTTCAATTTGTGTACGTGGCATTAAAGAAAAGAAACTCTCTATTTAAGGTGACTACTGTACGACTCCTACTTACTACTAGTAGTACTAGTATTTTTCACTTGTGCTCCTCGCCCCTCCATTCATTGAACAACCCCACGGGTGAATAAACATACAGTAAGTATTTATATAGAACGAACAAGCTCGAACTATTTTCGCGTAGTTAAAAGTTGAGGGCGGGGCTTTTCCGGGGCAGTACGCGTGGCAGTTTTCGGGTAGGCAGTTTGACAGAGAGGCGAGGAGGGTGAGCGAGTGGCGGATTCTCAAACATACTGCTGGAAAGGTCGGGCTGTGCGACTTGACGGCGCGTTACTGCTGAAAAGACTTGTGATATGACCACTCACTATAGTCATGAATTACTGGCTCTCCGACCGGGGTGATGCCCCCCTTCCGTTCCACGCTCTAATATGGTGCATGACACATCGACCAGAATGCTGGCTCTCCCACATGTCGGAGTAGTAAGAAGGAGCAAAGAATGAGCGGTGTATACTAGTACTACTACTACTCAGGTCGGAGGAGTGCGAACCACGGCAGCCCAGTGAACCAGCAGTGCGAACCACGACAGCCCAGTGAACAAGCAATGCGAACCACGGTAGCCCAGTGAACCAGCAGTAGAAAACAATGTGGTGATATGGCCATAAAAAACAATGTGCTACGGTCCACACTGTAGCATGTACAGTAACACTCCTCTTTGTTTGGATCCCTGAGTTAGAGCTGGTTTGGTTTGAAATAGCCTCAAATTATCGAAACACGAGGGGTTAGTTTGAGCTAGTTTGCTCTAATCCAGCTAAAAAAACTAGCCCGGTGGAGAGGTTCTAATTGGGTTAGTTATCCTCGGGCCCACTAAAAGAGAACTAAAAAAATATCCCCTGCCCGCACCAGATCGCTCCCCCCCTCGCACGACTCCTCTCTGTTCCCCATAGGGCCACCCGCCCAAGCGTCGCTCGCCCTCTCTCTCCTTCGGTCGCCCTCTCCTTCCAGCCTCCGCCGCCCTACTCTGGCCGCCCTCTCCCTCCGGCCTTCGAAGGTCGCCCCGCTCCCCCTTCACCGGTCGTTTTTCTCCCTCTGTCATGCGCGGCAGCGGCACATCTACCAGGGAGGTCGCAAGAGGGGTGAGTTTGTTCATTCCTTCTATGTCTCACAACCATATCATTGATCTTGCTCGCTCTAGCGCTAATTCTGATCTGGAAAAGTAGATCCTGATCAAACTTGGTATAGATTTGTGGTGCACGCATGGAATTGTTTGATGCTGCTTGAGGAGGTAATAAATCTTTCTAGAGGCCCAAATATTCAGTTCACCTTTCTAGGTATTTTAGTTTCAGGCTTGCATTATTTCTAGAGGCCCAAAGATTCAGTTCACCTTTCTAGGTATTTCAGTTTCAGGCTTGCATTATTTCTAGAGGCCCAAAGATTAAGTTCACCTTTCTAGGTATTTTAGTTTCATGCTTGCATTATTTCTAGAGGCCCAAAGATTAAGCTCCCAGTCGGCGGCAAGCGGCTCGGCAAACCATGCCGGTGTCGACCTCAACTCGCAAGGGCCGGCTTCGGATGGGTTCCCGGGGCTTGGGCTCTACAGAGCCTTCCTCCAGAGCGACAATGGCGAGCTCCTCCCTCAGTGCGTGAGGGGCTCCAGGCCCCCTCCCTATCGTGAATGACTTCCGTGATGAGTTAGCTCATGCTTTGTTTCATGGAGTGTGTTTTTTGTGAAGCTTGATTGACGACTTGTATGTTTAAGTGGGATATCTCATTTGTATGGACAAAGTAAAAATTATCATGTTTTGCATGCTTGATTTGTAAAGATGGTTCATTTATGTCAATTTTGAGCGGGAGGAGGCCACAGAAGAGCCGACCACACCAAATCCGGCAGGCAATAGGGTCCAAAGTAGTCAAATGATTGAGAAAGAGCATTTATTGTCAATCTAACCCTGCCATCCATACGCCTCTTTGGTTTAGAGTTAGTTCAGGGTTAGAATCTAACTCTAACCTCTAACTGAGTTAGAGTTCTCCTCGTCTTGGTTCATCGCCATCATACTTTTCCCATTCCTGTGTTTTCAGTATCCTGCGAATCAAAGAGGCCCTTTTTTGCGGGAAAAATCAAAGAGGCCCTTAGACTGGTTTAGGTCCGGTCATTTTTTATAAACGTGTTATGTCCAAAATTTAATGAACGTGCTCCGGTTTCTAAGAAAATTATCCAGTTTCATGTAGTAATTCATTCATTTATTTATTCTTCTGTGGGGGGTTTGCATGTAATTCGCGAGGTCTGAAATGTAAAGTACCCCGACATATGCTCCGAGTCGTGCATGCACTACGACCCAGATGCTCTATGTCCCACATGTCGGCGAATGGGAGCACGTGGAAATAGCCTAGGAGTACATATAGGAGGATAAATGCGTCAAAAATATGTACTCTGAAGCGTAGCTGCGGTTCGAAAAGGAGACCTAAAGTGATGACAGCTATAGGTCGCATGCACCCAACTAGTGGTACTACTAGACATACGACTAATTTTTCCCTCAAAAAAAAGAGAGACGAGTGCTCAGTACTCCTGTTCTATCAACACGAGTCCCATTTGACAACAGCGTCGATGCTACAGCTAGCTCTCCTCCCTCGTTTCTCTCTTCTAATTCTAAACTCGACCGACGCTCGGTGGGCGGGGTGGGTTTGCTCAACTGCGGCCCCACCTCACAGTGAAAACGTTACGACTGGAATAAAAATGCCATATACTCCCCGCGTTCCTAAATATAAGCCTTTTTAGATACTATTTCAAATGGAATACATCATACAAATGTATGTAGACATAGTTTAGAGTGTAGATTCACTCATTTTGCTCCGTATGTAGTAGTCACTTGCTGGAATCTTTAGAAAGACTTATATTTGGGAATGGAGGGAGTACCATACTAATAAAACATTAAGGCCACGAGGCGATGCAGTGCTGGTTACAGGAGGCAAGAAGAAGAGATGCATCCATCGACGATGTCCACCTCCTCGACTCAGGGCGCCGGCCCACCGAACGGCGCCTAAGTAGCAGCGGCTTTCGTGGCCAGGTCGACGTGCTTCTGAACAATGGCGTCCAAAGATTCCAGCCATTAGAAGAAGGCCAACGTCTTTCTGTCCTCGCTTGCCTTGTAGTGGCCTATGTAGACGATTTCCTCGTAGACGTGGATGTGCAGGTCGACGGTTTCTTGCATGGCGAGGCGCTGCGCGGCGAGCGCGGCCTCGAGGTGCACATTCTTCGTCGCGACCTCCGGCACCTGTAGGGCCACCAGGTCTTGAAAGAGTTCGTCACCATGGAGGCCGATGAGGGTGGCAGGCAATGAGGAACCTGGGCGTGCGGGCTGGAGCAGTACGGCAAGGTCGTCCGCGCGCTTCTTGACGGCGGTGAACTTGCGGATGGAGTTGACCATCATGTCATCCATGCGAGAGGCGAAGCCGACGTCGGCGAGCGCTACGATGTCGGCGGTCGCCAGCACCATCTGGAAGCGCTGCGCGGTGCGGGGCTGTAGGCCGACGCCTTGGATGATTTGGCACAGCCGACTGCCGCTCGCGTCCATCGCCTCCATTGGTGCTTGTGGCTTCTGGTCACTTGGTCTTGGATTGGAGTGAGCAGTGTTGCGCAGAGACTTGGGAGTAGATGGATTGGAGTGATGGGGTGCCTTTATATGAGAGTCCAAACTCTGTTGCATTCACACCGTGCTGGCTCTATTCTGCTTCTCCAATTAATTTCCTCTGCATGTAATTGAGGATGCATCATTGACCGTTCAACGTCTCGGGAACCGCTACCCTCTCCCTCCTTGGCATTCAAGCACCTATGGAGGCGACTGCCACTCGCGTCTATCGCATGTCAGGAGACGTTCCTGTCGACGACGAGGTTCCTTTGGTGACTTCGTAAATTTCAAGATGATAGTGCCGTGCATATGTGCGTTCATAGGGGTGAGTGTATGCGCGTGTATATGAGCGCTTGCGTCTATACTATGTAAAAAAACGTAAATGCGTGTCAAAAAGAGACTAGTCAGTATACTCAATATTGTGCACCTCAGAGAGGAAAACGATAGAACTACGTATTTACTTACGGTACAGATTCACTCATTTTGCTCCATATGTACTCCGTCTCGGTGTAGTCTAGTCACTTGGTGAAATCTCTAGAAGGGCAAATACTCCTTTCTGGTTTACAGGGCTATACTAGCAAGTAGTTGTATGTACTAGTACAATAGTGGGCTCACATAGCAATTTTGTCTCATGCAAGTGCCTGGCTATATGCGTGCTCCAATATTCGCAACTGCCACGTTCGGGTTGCGCTTGGCTCTTCGCCTCTTCGAGAAGACGAACAATGATGTTACTACTACTGCTTCTAGAGTGTCGAATCCACTGCTGCATGTTCGTCCACCGCGAGCGGGAGGGATAGCTTGTTGTAGAAGTAGTATAAGCAAAAGCCTGTCCTCGTTTGCGAGCAACCGCGCATGGGCGAGGGAGAAGGCGTGTAGTAGTAAAATCAAGATTCTCCTCGTTGTACGAGTTGACGCAACACATCATAGCACTGGCCCCACATGCTTGCCTCTAAAGTTGGCTGAAAGATCCGCAATGTACAATATATTTGCTGCAACCTCTAACATTTACCCACCACAAATTAAAATATATATTCCTGTCTTGACCACATGAGCGTGCAAACTACAATCACCAGGGTGACAGGTAGGGCCAGAAGACTATTTTAATTTTTTTAAAAACTTCGAGACGACCACATAGCATGGAGCCGACCCCAATGATTTTAAGCTTACAGGCATGGTACACGCTATCCTAGACTACTCTACACATGAAACTGCCACACGAGTGTCTGGGCCGCGCTTGGTTCTTTGCCTCTTCGGGAAGTCGAACAATGATGGAGTACTACTGCATTGGAGGAGTACCACAATACGCTTCTGGCCATCTGACACCGATTGAACTGCTGCATGTCCACCGTGCGGGAAGGAGCGTGTAGCGAAAGCTCCTCCTAGTCTTGCCAGCCACCACGCTCATGGGCGAGGGAGGGACGCTCCTGCCTTTGCGTGTATGACAGGTGGGCCTGACAGGTGGGGGGCCAACCTGTCATACAACCAAAGGCAGGTGCAGTTAAGTCTGCGAGGAAGAGGATAATCAAACTTCTCGTTGATGTACGAGTTGACGCGACACATCAAAGCACTGCACTCAATATATTTCAATAATTTGCATTTACCGATGCATTAATTACAACACATGCATGCATGACGTGACTCTCCTTTTGATACTTGCATGTGTTGATTTAATGCACCTTGAAGTAGTATAAAATATGTGACAGTAAAGCTTTGTAATGCCCCGGCCCAAGCAAGAGATGGTTGTGCACGAGGAGGGCGAGATCATGCATACGGAATAGGACCCGACGATGGAGCTCTCTAAGGTTTCGATGGACCTCACCATGCTCCACAGCCCCTTGTGCCTCTGCCCCTTGACGCCTCCAGTGTATGAGGTTCGAATACACCTCGTCCGTTCGGCTGATTGAGCAAGGTGCAGGTTTCTTGATTGATGTGTTGTTCGATTGATTTCTGCAGTGCAAGGGAGGGCACCTGGCCTGCGCGGACTGCCACGTCGAGCGCCCTGGGAACCAGCGGCAGTGCCAGAAGAGCAAGGTCGGCGGTGGCTTCGACGTGCGAAACACGACGGTGGACGCTGTCCTTTCGTCTGTGAGGGTGGAGTGCCCGCATGAAGGCTGTGGGCTCTACGTCACTTACCACAAGCTCGCCGATCACCAGAGCGTGTGTCCGCTCGCGCCCTGCAAATGCCCCGTGTCTGTCTGCGGCTACGAAGGCCCGCTACCGGCGCTCTACCACCAATCAGCACCGCGCATCCCATGCCCGTGCACAGGATCCAGTACGGCAGGGTGCTCCAGCTGCAAGTGCCACTGTCGGAGCCACGGCTCTTCATGTTCGCGGAGGAGGACGACCGCGTGTTTTTCTTGGTCGGTGGCATGCTCGACATCAGCGCGCCTATCACCGTGTTGGTCGTCTGCATCAGAGCGGGGGCATCCCCACTACCGCACTACGTGGCCAAGCTGTGGGCGAACGGCCCGCCGGGGGAGCCCAAAGGCACGACCGACGCCGTCAAGGTGGAAATGGAGGTGACAAGCAGCAAGGATCCCGGCGACGTCGACGTGCTGGAGTTGACCTTCTTCACAGTTCCGCCCAAGCTGCTGGCCGGGGCTAAGCTGGTGTCCCTCCACATTCAGATTGACAAGCCCACGTCCTAAATGTTTCTATAGTGCCTTTTGTTTATCTTAGTAATATGCTAATATAGGGATTACCTCGGTCTACCTTAGCTTAAGAAATGGTGGGTTTTGGTGGCGATGCAGCAATTACTTCGACATCAGATCAGTAATTTCCAACAGTCGAACATATATTTTGTGTCTGTTGGATATAAAGTTCCTTTGGGTAAGAAGTACTACTTGTCAGCAAAATGGATAAAAGAGATGTATGTAGACGTATTTTAGTTCTAGATACGTACCGTTTTATCCATTTTGATGACAAGCACTCCCTCCGTTCCACAATACATGCCTTCCATTTGTCGAAATATAGATATATCTAGACATGTTTTAGTATATAGATACATCCATGATAGAGCCAATCGGATGGTTGAGAACACTACAATCCGTAGCTACAGATGCGTGTGTGACTCCCAGATGCAGAGGCCGGGGGTCATCATCCTCCTTTTCAATAAAAAACAGACACATGTGTGAGAGGACGAGTGTGTGTGTGCACCTCTTCTCTTCCTGTATAACGTACTAAACTTAGGGTACAAGTTTTTGTGGGTGGCACGATGGTGCATGCGAGGAGTCCTGAGAGATAGGTTTAATGCATCTGAAAAAAGACTAGCCTATAGCTCGCCACACGGCTATTCCCGTCGAACGCCCCATTAACCGTAAGATATGTATACGATGGTGCCAGTTATCGCACGTACACAGCAGTAGAAAAAGAACTACCATGTCATATGCTACACCACGGCCGAGAACACGTGCCCACGTAACGCCATCCGGGAATAGTGCCGCACTTCGAAACTAGAACCGTCAATAAATTTTGAGCTTGCGTCTCGTCACATTCCAAATTACTCCACGCTATATTGAATTGCAAACCTGTTCACACCGATCACAACCTAAATGGTTTCCTACTTAGGAGCGTATTAGTACCACACTATATTGAATTGCAAACCTGTTCACACCGACCACAACCTAAACGGTTTCCCACTTAGGAGCGTATTAGCACTTGGTTATAAATACTAGTATGCCAAGATGACTGCAAATTCCTCCTCAACTCCTCATGCACAAAAACAAACAAGTCATTCAACATCCTTCCCTTGTGTCTGCCATGGCCAGCGTGAGTTCTGGGTCAAGAGATTGCCACCAGGGAGAGGCGAGCATGGAAGCGGAAGCACGAGAGATGTCCCGCCTCGCTGCGAAAGCAGCTGACATGTCCCGCCGCGCGGAAGTAGCAGCATAGAGGTCCCGCCGCGCCGTTGAAGTAGCACGGAGGTCCCGCCGCGCCGTCGATGCAGCAGACTGGTCCGGTCGCGCCGCGGAAGCAGCAGAGATGTCCCGCTGCGCCACGAATGCAGCAGAGATGTCCCGCCGCGCCACGGCGGCCTGGGAAAATTTCTCGCGGGTAGGCAACGACTATTACAGGTGCATGCATGTGATCGTCCATAGCCAGATGGATTAGATCTTTGGCTGGGCGAGGTTGCAGGATGACATGAAAGCCTCGTTTGAACAGGCTACCGACGTCATCCGACAACTAAGGGAGGGCAATGAGAGGATCCAGGCCGAGCGCGGCCTGCTAGGGCGAAGATCGTCCAAAGTGCAGACCAGCAGAAGGAGACCAGTGCATTGTTGAAGAGGACCGGCATCATCGTCAAGAAACTTATGGACGAGAATGACATGCTCCACATTGAGCGCCAAAGGCTGGTGGAGGAATCCGTGGATGTTCTCAAGCAGCGTCTTGAGGACACGAAAGAGCTCATCGCCGCTCGCTGCGGAGACTAGTTCCCGCGGACTGCAGCAACGCATCAAGAAAGTAGAGATCAGCGAGCCAAATCCTTGTCTTCCTTCTTATTTTGCCCTTGTGTATTTCGGGCGTAGCCGCATGTGGCTTTTTTTAATTATCTTTATAATTATGTAAGACAATTAATCGTCCTTATATATTCATCAGTCTTGCTATAAGTCGCAGTAGATGCTATATAGGTCCGTCGGATCTTACATTAAGATCCGTGCTTTCAGATTTTCTTTTTTCTCTCTTAAATCTCAGTGGAGTGAGACATAGCCACGCCATTAAACAGAGGCTCGGGCGCCATTAATGGAGACATTGGGACAGAGGTGGACGGCAGATGGAGGTCAAAGGGCTCTCCTCCCGATAAGCACGCACAGGGGTCTAATCGCATGCCTCTCGTACTCAAATCGCTACCCTGCACGGCGCCTCCTAGCTAATAAAAAATGGAGACGTGTGGCGGCACGTAAATGGTAGTAAATAGAACGCCCACAGTTTCAATAATACTTGTGTTTCCGATTGTAACCTGACAGCACTTGTTCCAAAATGACTTTGTTGATTGTTAATGTGTGCGCCTTCGCAAATCGGACATGGCACCAAGCCAAGTTTCATTCTTTTCATGCGTGCTTTGGATTTACAGGAATTAAAAAACTAAGTTTCTCAATGTTTCCAACCCAGCCACGACGCCCAGAATTTTGAATTTCATTCCCATTTCTTGCATGGAACCTAGAAATTTACCCGAGGACACACATGTGATTTTTCAACAAACTTTGGTGCATTGGAACATGTGCTTGTATTTCAAATTTGAATTATGCACACAAAGGTAACACGCTCCCTCTCAGAACCACGAGCCTTCTTGAGAGAAGCTCCGATTTGCAAGAAACTTATACCAAAATTTGTTCCTATTCGGCCATTTTTTTACCACGGCATGGTACTACCATGACATGACACCATGCCAAGTTTCATGATTTTAAAACCAAGTTTTTCAATGTTCTCGACCGAGCCACGATGCCTAGATGTTTGAATTTTATTCTCATTTTTGCATGGGACCTAGAAATTCACCCGAGGACACAAATGTGATTTTTCAACCAACTTTGGTGCACGGGAGCATGTGCTTGTAGTTCAAATTTGAATTATGCACATTAAATGACCAAACACTCAATTAATGTGTAAAAAAGGCCAAACGAAGCCGGAATAATTCCAAAATTTAACAGGGCACTCATGTAGTTCTATGTTGCTTTTGTAAATAAACTCAAGGGGGACAGCGTATATTGTTTCGCACTCAAAGGTGGCACGTTCCCTCTCAGAACCACGAGCCTTCTTGAGAGAAGCTTCAGTTTGCAAGAAGCTTATACCAAAATCTGTTCCTATTCAGCCAATTTTTTTACCACAGCATGGTAGTACCATGACATGACACCCATGCCAAGTTTCATGATTTTCAGACGTGTTTTGGATTTACAAGAATTCTAAATCCAAGTTTCTCAATGTTCTCGGCCGAGCCACGATGCCCAGATGTTTGAATTTTATTCTAATTTCTTGCATGGGACCTAGAAATTCACCCGAGGACACAAATGTGATTTTTCAACCAACTTTGGTGCACGAGAGCATGTGCTTGTAGTTCAAATTTGACTTATGCACATTAAATGACCAGAAACTCAATTAATGTATAAAAATGACAAATGAACCCAGAATAATTCCAAAATTTAACAGGGCACTCATGTAGTTCTATGTTGCCTTTATTAAGAAACTCAAGGGGGGGGGGCGTATATTGTTTCACACTCAAAGGTGGCACGTTCCATCTTAGAACCACGAGCTTCCAAATCGGCCCAATTTTTTACCACAATATGTTAGTGCCATGACATGACACCATGCCAAGTTTCATGATTTCCACGCGAGTTTTGAATTTACATGAATTTAAAATCTAAGTTTCTCGATGTTCTTGGC
The DNA here is from genome assembly GCF_018294505.1 of Triticum aestivum. Classification (NCBI taxonomy): domain Eukaryota; kingdom Viridiplantae; phylum Streptophyta; class Magnoliopsida; order Poales; family Poaceae; genus Triticum; species Triticum aestivum. The sequence goes on from NC_057801.1 coordinate 452,987,090, forward strand.
CGAGTCATGATGCCCAGATGTTTGAATTTCATTCTCATTTCTTCCATGGGACCTAGAAATTCAACCAAGGACACACATGTGATTTTTCAACCAACTTTGGTGCACCGGAGCATGTGCATGCAGTTCATATTTAGATTATGCACATTAAAAGTCCAAAAACTCAATTAATGTATAAAAAGGCCAAACGAACCCGAAATAATTCCAAAATTTAACAGGGCACTCATATAGTTCTATGTTGCCTCTGTAAAGAAAATCAGGGGGGAGGCAACGTATATTATTTCGCACACAAAGGTGACACGTTCCCTCTCGGAACCACGAGGCTTGTTGAGAGAATCTCTGGTTTTGCAAGAAGCTTATACCAAAACTTGTCCCAATTGATGCAGAGCATCCTATGGACGTCACCATGTCAAGAGTTCGTTTGGCAAGTGACACGTGCCACATCTACTTCACATACATAAAGGTGAATCATCTCCTTTACACGTGTTCACTTGACCCCTTTGAGGATGGTATACTACTTGACATTCCTTCCGTGTGCATTCATAGGTATTGTCGGAGCTTCAAACATAGTGAGGACGAGTTCATGCGGAAGAGAACATATACACCATCCAAGAGGGAAGCCTGGAAGCGGAGAAGGAAGCGCCAACAAGAAGGCAGCAGTTCCCATGCGACCCCTTGCGCACGGGCCCCTCCGACCCCGTGCCCACGGGCCTCCCAGGCGGACGGTCCTGAAGACCCTGTGCGCACGGGCGTGTACCGTGCCCACGGGACCCCCGTGTCCACGGGCTTCACGGACCCCGTGCACACGGGCCCTTGCGTCCGGTCCCTGGATACCCCGTGCGCATGGGCTCCCCTTACCCCGTGCACACGGGGCCCCCTATGTGATGCTGTGGGCTTTGCCCTTGTTTTACCATTTCGCCCCCACCTATTCCCCTCTTTGCCTAGTACTATATATACTCCTTCATCTCCTCCATTTAGACTAAGCAAAGGATATGTTAGACATATGAGAGCTTTGCTCCATGGATCCACTCCACTAGGAGATCAAGACCTCCTCTTGGAGTGACCTAGCTCAAGACCCCCTTGTGGGAAGGATCTATCTAGATCATCAAGCCCTCATCTCCTTCATAGGATTCGGGATGAACTCTACCATGTATCTTATTTCCCTTTGTTGTTCATGTACCTTGTGGATCTTATGTGTTTGATTGTCTAGTGGATGTGTGATTTGACTTGTTCTTGAGTGTTCCTCTTGTTTTCCCTCCTTTGTTCATCTTGTTCTTGGGGATTCCACCTCCAATTCGTGAAAGATCTCCTCTCTAGGGTTCCACCCTACATCATATGGTATCATGAGCCATGGTTGATCACGAAATTGGAGCCCCCCTCTTTGTTTTCTAGCCTAGTTTTGTGTGATTTCGTCCTAAATCCGAAAATCCCCACCAAAAATAGCCCCAATTTTTTTTGTGATTTGTTGGTTTAGTGTGATTTTGTTGGATTTGATCCATGGATTTGCTTGGTTTCAAGTGGATCTAGCCTTCCCCCATCTTTTCCCCACCATCCATCCCCAAAATCTTCCCAAATTTGCCCTAGAAAATTTCCGCCCCAAAATCGCGAAATTTCCGCCCACCCCGTGCCCACGGACCCCAGACCCCGTGCGCACGGGCCCCCGAAAAGTCTCTGGACACCCCGTGCCCATGGGCTTGTACCGTGCGCACGGGACCCCGTGCCCACGGGCCCTAGACCCCGTGCGCACGGCCCCCCTACAGTAGCCGCGTGCAGTCCACCGTTTTGCCCATAACTCCCACATCCGGAGTCCGATTTTAGCGTTCTTTAGCTTGTTGAGTAGCTATTGAAATCCACCATCCACCTTGATAGGTTCCCACACCATTTGACTCCACCAAAATTTTGACATTTGGGCATCTTTTCCTAGGCCTTCCACCATATCATCCGCAAAACCACCATAACCTTCCGCAACCTAACCTATTTTGCTCCATTTACCATTAGTGGTTGCTTGAGTAGTGATTTGAGTCTCCTAAGGTGTTTAGGCTACTTAGGGACGGTTGCTTCTTCACAAACCACCACCACCACTTCCACATTGCCATTTCCTCTACCACCTTTTGACATTTGTCATTTGAGATTTTGAGTTTGCGGTTTTTACCGTTTCCTAAGGTGTTTCGGCTACTTAGGGACGAGTCTACATCATCTTGGTATCTACATCAAGAACACCGCCACTCATCATCGCAAAGGACGGTAACCTCGACGACACCATTGTATATTCCCCTTGCAATTGCATTGTTAACCCCTAGCCCATTTTGCGTTACTTGCCTATTGAGACTAGCCATTTGAGTATTGCCGCCAACGTTACTTGTGCACATTAGTGATCCACCATTCCATTGCATACATACCATATCATCGTGGCGCATATCTTGGTATCATATCCCGTGTCACAAGTTTGTTCCCGCATATACTCAATTGCTATCTTGGTTTGTGCATTGTGCAAAAGTGGCCATAGAAAAAAAGCTTTTAAGCAAAAAGAGAGCAAAGAGCTTGTAAGTAAGTGCCATAGCATCATACCCCATCGCACATAAGATTTTCATATCCGATCATCCTGGATCATCTTGAGAGAAACACCGGGAACCATACATACATAGCATACTTGGGATAGAAAGTTTATCCATTTTGCATCTTATAGGTTGTGCACAAGTGTCGTATCCGCCTATTGAGCAATCGTGCTAGCGTCTCTCTTGAGTTGTGCAACACGAGCATTTTCCGTGGACTCCACATTTTGTGCTCATTCCTTGGTTGCATGATCGCATTTATCTATCCGTGTGTGTGTTTCCGTGTACCTCATTTGCTATTGGTCTACTTGTTTCACTTGCGAATTTGTGAATCTTTTCCAACATTATTGACTCTTGCTAACATTTTGCATCAATTTTTTGTGCCACTATCCTCACCGAGCTCTACCATAAGCTTTACTTGATAGGTGTGAGTGAACAAGTTTGGTACCAATTCCACTATTCTTTCATTTCACATTGAGTGATACAAGATACATCCTCACCTTTGGGAAAAGGTAACTTGGTATTGTTTATCTCATTTCCTACTCACCTCTACTCGAGTCTTGTGATGGATAGGCAAGGCATTTCCTCTCCGATCTATGACAACAACGACGGCGTGAACAACTACATCACCAAAGCGTCCATCTTCGATCTACAACGACAAATGCAAGGCGCACAATCAAGATTACGAGAGCGCATCGAGAACATCTCCATCGACATTCGTCACTCCGAAGCAAGGAAAAGGGACTACATCGACAAGAAGCTTGCTGCACAAAAGGAGGAGCAAGATGCAAGGATGGAGGAGATTAGAGCCTTGACCAAGTCTTCTTCCCCTTCGTCATCTTCAAGGCGGCGACATTCAAGCCACAAGTCTTCGGAGCACGGCCTCGACGCAAGTGCAAATCGTCCTCGTCCACATCTACATGGCGACCACCATCACGTTCGTGATCAACATCGTCATGAAGGGCAATTCACCTCCAAGCAACATGTGCACGACGACGACGAACGACATCTTCTACGAGCTCAAGCACGACAACGATATCATCATCATGAAGATGCTCCACAAGCGCAAGTGCACAAGTCCCAACAAGCCCTGCTTCACGCCAAGTCCAAGCTTCAAGAGCACAAAAGAAGACCGCGAGACGACCACCACCAAGACAGCGCTATGGCTACACCAACCACTTTGGCATCTTCACCAAGTGCTATCAAGGCATCTTCGCCTTTGGACGTACGACATCTTTGCCTACTTCCCACGAGTACGCCTACAACGACTTCATCAAGTCCAAGGCGACCACCTACGAGCGAGGGCAACACTTCCATCTTCGGAAGCCCCTCAAGGAAGAAGGCCGAGCACGGGACATTCCCTTCGGTCATGGAGACGAGCTACGAGGTGCCACATCATATGGGCCTCCAACACCAAGACGGCGACAAGAAGGTCGAGCAAGGGCCATCCCCTTCGACCACGATGATAGGAGTTGAGCATGGAGACATTTGCACCTACATCTCTCCAACACCCACATATGTCAAGATGCCCCAATTGCCATGTGAGGAGAGCCACCACCGCATGAGTGACATGAGTGACTCCACCATATGTGACATTGAGAGCATTTCCTATGAGAGGATGAGTGTGACCACCACTAGCCCCACACATGAGAGCATGCCACACATCCTATGTGAGGTTGAGCGCCATTTGAGTGACTCCACCAACCATATGAGTGAGTGCATCCTTGAGGGAGTGAGTGAGCCACAACACTTAGTGAGTGAGGTAGTTGACACGGCATGTGAGGCCACCATGATTTCTAACGACTTAACATCTACTCCTAGTGTGTTTTCTTCTATGGTGCTAGGTCTCCTACATGACGACATGCCTATCCTCGATGAGTCCATCCCTCCAATGGACAATATGATGGCCATGGTGGACGATGATGCACCTCCCACATGGTTCCATCAAGATGAAGATGACAACGAGACGATCTTCCACACCCCACCTACAACACATTAGCGACGCTCCGAAGGTAACATAGGTGATGGTGCTTCTCTTGTCCCACTAGTGGACTATCTTGACATCGATTGCTCCCATGATGTTGACACACCTATTGCCATGCTTCATGCTAGTGAGACTTCTTCATGCCTTGACTTACCTATTTATGATGAATATGATGATGAGCATGTTGAGTTGCCTAGTTGTGATGCTATGCTCCATAGGATATCATGTGAAAATTCTATTGGTCACATCATGTTTGACAACCCATTGAACTTGTCATATGCTATGAGTGAGATCTCCCATATTGCATAATTTCAATCTCAACATAGTAACTATGCATGCCCCATTAAAATAAATCCCATTTGCACTTATGGCATAGATGACGAGATGATGGTCATTGGCTTTTGCTTCTCTTGTGATGATATTGCCATGCTCCCTTTACATGATTTTCGCAATTCATCTACTATGCCATGCCATGATCACATTGCTCCAAATATGCATTGCTTTGGATGTTGTCAATATTCTCCATGTGATGTTGCTACTCATGCTCATGAGGAGACCCCCATAGTTTCCTCATACTTATTCGCAGATTTTGATACATTCCATACTATGCATGATTTCCATGATAGTGTACACCATATGCATTCCATGAATAACAATGCTCTAGATATTTCTCATGATGCATTACACAATTTGAGTCTCCATTATGCCATACATAATAACAAACCTCTCATGGTGGATGACATGTTTCTATATCACACATCTCATTTATTTGAGCATTGGCTATTTTGTGCTCACCGACACATGCATGTGCGCATCATGATGGATGATGTGTACATCTACCACGCACAAACAATTTTTCCTTTGTCTTTGTTTTGTGTAGGTACTCATGTATACTCATCAACCTCCCAATCCCAAGAGTTGACGAAACGAGCTCTTGAGAGCAACGATGCTTTGGGATCCCATGGACTATCCTCACCAATGTCCCCTTCGCGCAAGGACTACGCGCAACTCCTCTACTTGGCTCTCACACGGCTATGGGCCATTTACCACTTCTCACATTATGCTCATTTTACCGTGTTCACTTTGCGTGCTATGCTTGCTCCTATGCCTTTGCCATGCAATTGTGACCCTTGCTTGCATTTACCCATGATGCACCATTATGATATTCCTATGTGTATTTGCATGCTTGGTGGAGATCCTTGTTGCTATTGCCATGTTTATCATGTGCCCCATGCTATTGTTGATTCTTGTGTTGGGAGAGTCATGATGACCCATTGCTATTTACATATGGCCTCTCGCCAATACATTCATGCCATTCTACTCATATCTTGCTTTTATGCTTGTGCTATGTCATGTGATTTACTCATGCCCACTATTTGTACACATGACATGATTGCCATGATTCCTTCTAGTATGTTGCATCTTCGCACTACTAGCATGCTTGAATTGATCGCTATGATAGCTAGCCATGTTGCATCACTCATGTTCCACTATTACTTGCTTTCTTGGGTTGATGACATATATGCCTTGTGTGTTGCATCTAGTTCTTCACATATGCCATGTCCCTTTGCTTATCACATGCTTGACTTGATTGCCTCACACATGTTGAACAATTGCTCTTTTCATTGTGTTGAGTGCCACGATATCTTCACTACACCCTATGCACGTTATGCTCGGATTGTCTTGCACTTGCCCCATGTGTTTGACATTTCACTATACTTGGTGTTGTGAATGATTCCTATGCATACCATAGACCATTTGTTGAGCACTTTGTGCATTCTTGCTATGACCTTGAGGTAGATGCTTGTTCACTTATCACATATATTTGCATCTTGACCTCCCATTTGCATGCTTGTTCCCATGATATACTTGATTGTGCTCAATTTATATGCTCAAATACCATTCCACACTTCTTTGTCAAACCATATGCTATGCTTGATGACAACACTTGTTGGGTGAATCACCTCTTGAATGCTTGGTTTTGCTCTTACGACAACCACATTTTTTTTCCAATTGCTTGTTATCTTTGCTACTTTTGAAGGAATTACAAGATGGCGCAACATTGGAGAGTGCCCATTTGGAACTACAAGATGACGAATGCTTGGTGATCGTCCACTTCTACACGACACCATCATCTCTTTCCCATGGTGATTTGGATTTCGATCCGAGGTCGGATCTTTCCCAAGGGGGAGGGGATGATGCGGAGCATCCTATGGACATCACCATGTCAAGAGTTTGTTTGGCAAGTGACACGTGCCACATCTACTTCACATACATAAAGGTGAATCATCTCCTTTACACGTGTTCACTTGACCCCTTTGAGGATGGTATACTACTTGACATTCCTTCCGTGTGCATTCATAGGTATTATCGGAGCTTCAAACATAGCGAGGACGAGTTCATGCGGAAGAGAACATCTACACCATCCAAGAGGGAAGCCTGGAAGCGGAGAAGGAAGCGCCAAGAAGAAGGCAACAGCTCCCAGGCGACCCCGTGCGCACGGGCCCCTCCAACTCCATGCCCACGGGCCTCCCAGGCTGACGGTCCTGAAGACCCCGTGCGCACGGGCGTGTACCGTGCCCACGGGACCCCCGTGTCCACGGGCCGCACGGATCCCGTGCGCACGGGCCCTTGCGTCCGGTCCCTGGATACCCCGTGCGCACGGGCTCCCCTTACCCCGTGCACACGGGGCCCCCTGTGTGATGCTGCGGGCTTTGCCCTTGTTTTACCATTTCGCCCCCACCTATTCCCCTCCTTTGCCTAGTACTATATATACTCCTTCATCTCCTCCATTTAGACTAAGAAAAGGATATGTTAGACATATGAGAGCTTTGCTCCATGGATCCACTCCACTAGGAGATCAAGACCTCCTCTTGGAGTGACCTAGCTCAAGACCCCCTTGTGGGAAGGATCTATCTAGATCATCAAGCCCTCATCTCCTTCATAGGATTTGGGATGAACTCTACCATGTATCTTATTTCCCTTTGTTGTTCATGTACCTTGTGGATCTTATGTGTTTGATTGTCTAGTGGATGTGTGATTTGACTTGTTCTTGAGTGTTCCTCTTGTTTTCCCTCCTTTGTTCATCTTGTTCTTGGGGATTCCACCTCCAATTCGTGAAAGATCTCCTCTCTAGGGTTCCACCCTACATCACCAATTCAGCCAAAAATTATACATATGAAAACAGGGTTTAGATTATCCCGAACATCTCGCTACCTAGACCAATAATGTACTATGATTTGAATTCAACATAAAATGGATACAAATATTTGAATTGGAGAGCGTATGGTACATGTAGTTCATAGTGAAATATGATTACTGCTATATGCATGTTTTTTGTTATCAAGATAATATTTAAATTATTGTATAAGTTGACAACAATCGTATTCAAATAAGGAAAATTGATTCAAATTTAGTCCATATGGTAGACGACAATATATATGTTCACATGGTGGAGTAAAATGTTCATATATGATGGAAGATCAAAATGTACGACTACATCAATTATAAACCGCAAGGTCACCTAACGATATATTTGAATTCAACATAACGTGGATTCAAAAATTGAAATTCGAGATCCTGGCATTTGTAATCATATAAAAAGGGACATTACTCTTTCTTTTGGTGGGAATTGATTTTTTTTGTTGCTGTTGAGGGAAGTGTGAATCGATTTGGTACTATGCAGGGTAATCTTGTTCTCCCGATTTTTTTACATTTTTCTTGTAGTTTTTTCAATGACATCTATAGCAATATACTCCCTCCGTCGGCAAATACTTGTCATCAAAATGAATGAAAATGGATGTATCTAAAACTAAAATACATCTAGATACATCCATTTCAATGACAAGTATTTTCGGATGGAGGGAGTAGTAAAGGGGGACATGACTCTCTTGTGTCTTGTATGAATTGTTTTTTTACACATTAAGTTTGTTCTGCCGAACAAGGAGTCCGCACCTTGTTCTCCCGAAATTTTCAAGCTCGAGTATCTTTTGTCTCACCTGCTTTAAAACTCCCGCCTCTTCAACCCGCGCCACGCCTTGTTATCCAAAAATTTCGACGCGCGCGAAAACTCCTTCCTCATCCAAAATAGGTCTCGCAACCCAGACACGCGAAATCCCCCTTCTACCCCTCAGCCAGAAATGAAGCTCCACGTCGCGGTGTCAAAACCGGTGGGGGTACACTGGTAACTTACCCTAAATTTCGGACAAGCTCGCCCCTAAGCTTGGCTCCCCCTCCCCCTTCACCCCCCATTCGTACACCGAGGCAGCCAAAACCCGCGAAACTCCACACTCCTCCGTCGGCCTCCTGACCGCCGCCCAGCCGGAGACTCTTCCCTGACTACGTCGTCCACCGCAACAACTCGCCATCCCTCATCCACCGCACCGGATGAGGATCCGTCATCGATCTCGTCGTCCCGCCAGATCAGCCACCCCGTCCTCCACCTCCAAGGAGCTGCCCCGATGTTCACCTCATCTATCGCGCCACCTCAATCTCCACAGTGCCGTCTTGACCTGCCCCACCGGAACCACATCACCCTCACCAATTCCTCCAATGAAGCCGAGGCCAACTCGGCGCCACCAAGGAGGTTCTGCACTCACCGCTGCATTTTATCTTTTATTCGATCTCACGGGGCTGCCGGTGCTCGATACCGAGCAGACATGGCGGGTCTCCATCGATGACGCCGTCGCTGGCCACATCATCCACATCGTCTCTCTCCCATGTCATTGCTTCCTCGGCGGCGACTTCCACAACGGCACTAGCTACAGCTGCTCTGGCTATCGCTCGTGCTGCGGCTCTGTTCTTGCTGTCGGTCGCACTGCTACACTGCTCTTGCTTTCGTCCGTGCCGCTGCTCTGCTCTTGCTCTTGCTTGCGCTGCTGCTGCTGCACGACCTCCGGCAGCTACATGAGTTGCTGCTTTATCACTCGCTCGCGGTGCTACTGCATGACTTGCTCTCTGCTAGTGTGTTCCCTGCTTGAGCGTCTGCTGATTTAGATCACTGCTTCTCTGCTACTAGTGCTCGAACGCCCTAAACATCTATTGCAATGCTCTGCTACTAGTTCAATCAGTTTCGATAGTAAAATTCAGTTTCGACTGTAAAGTTCATTTCTTCAATTAAGTTCAGAGTGAATAGTACTCACAACATCTGTTGGAGCAGCCGTGGTGCGGCTGATGCGTTTTACATCTAGCACTTTTTGGTGATGTATTTTACATCATCTATTGCAGATGATATTAGGGTCCCACTTCAGGTTAATGTTGTCTGTCTTGTCCTGCTTCAGCCTCATCGCCGTACACCTCACCGGAGCTGCTCCAACGACGGAACCTTCCATCACAGCAGAGCAGTACCCTCGGTGCCGTTTACAGAAGCCTCGGATCTTCTTCCCCGCCTCCGACAATCACACCAGCATCACCATCCTCCACGTCCAACCCAATGATGCAGAGGTCCACAAGGCTATGCCAAAGAGGTTGTACACTCGTCGCATCACTTTGTTACTCTGCATTCATGTCGATCCCTCAGGGATCCTTTGCTATGGAACTACTATTCGTGCAAATCTGTTAGAAGGAGTAGAGCAAAGCAAAATTGGAGGATTTTTTTCTTTGGTGTCTCTTTCAAAGAAAAAACGTAGGAATTTTATTCACTTGGACGTCCTTTTCAAATTAATATGCATGAAGAACAGAACTAATTGCATTACTGGCATAATAAGATTCTTATTTTTTCATTTTCACGTGGTTTGACTTTAATTTGACCACGTTTCTCCATTCCTGTGTTCTTCCAATTCATGTGAACCAAACACCCAGGTTGACTGAAATCCTATGTTTCCAAATGCTATGTTTTGCACGTGCATTCCTATCCTATTCCTGTGTTTTTCCTATCCTTGCATTTATAGAATCCTCCAATTCTAAGGAGCCCTTACAGATTTACTTCATTTTTAGATAGGCGTCAAAGAAAACTCTGTGTGTTATGTCCTGCTCCTGCCGTGCCATCATCCACCCCACCTGAGGTGCACCATCGACAGAAGCGTTCACTGCAGCAGAGATCCCCCCTGCAGACTTTCTTTTACTGCCTCAGATCATCTTCCCCATTGCCGGCAGCCACGCCAACTGCATTACCATCATCGACTAAGCAGATGAACCTGAGGACTACACAGTTCCGGAAGAGAGGTCGCAGTCTTTCGTGTTTCTTACGTTATACATCGGTTATTATTACCTGCTACTTTATCGTTCAAACTTGAGTTTTGAAATGCCCATGGGTCTCATATTGAGCCAGCAACAAATAGTATATGTCTACTATCTGGTTCATCTGGGGTCTTTTATGTGGTTCATGTTGGGTGGGCAACAAACAATAGATGATCCTTATCTATCTTTTTAAACTAAAGCTATAATCTACCTGCTATCATTAGTTTTGGATCCATCCACTCGTTTGCTACCATCAGTCTTGATTTTTGCATGCACCCCTTAGCCTTACAAAATCTAACTATTTTTTTATTATGCATGTCAAATATTGTACACAATCGTACTGAACATGTAGAGAAAAAGAGAAGACTGTTGTGTGGGAATATAATGTCATGTAGACGCCGGTCCATGGTGGGTGAAGTGCCCCCCTCCCGCATTTCCAGATTGTAATCCATAGGAAGATAACTGTTCAGATGGGGATTCAGAAGGAGCCGACCACGCCTGTTTAGCACCTGAGGTGTTTGCTCTAACCTGGCATGCCGATGTTGGTCATATCATGCATATGGTGCCTTGCATTGCTTACATTATACATCTTATATGTCATCAACTTAGTTTAGATTTGCTTCGTGTGAATGCCACCTATTTGGTTTCTATATCATACTCCCACCATTCCTAAATATTTGTCTTTTTAGAGATTTCAACAAGTGACTACATACGGAACAAAATTAGTGAATCTACAGTCTAAAATATGTATATATACATCCGTATGTGGTAGTCCATTTGAAATCTCTAAAAAGACACATATTTAGGAACGGAGGGAGTATATGGGAATTATGCAATGCCATCTTCTTTAGCCAGGCATCGTATACGTGAATCATGCAATGCCATCCTGTTTAGCCAGTCATCGTATATGTGAATTGTATCATGCCATATTTTTTCCATAATGTATTCCATTTGTCAACAATGTTTATACATGCATCTACTCTTCCCATGCATCAGCCATTTGAGTTGGTCATGGGAAAATCTGGAGTGAAAACAAGGTCTTCTGAGCAGTTAGTGCTACCCATCAATGCAGATTTCTTGCTGGTTACAGATAGCTCCTTAGTGGAGGATTCAGAGATAGATGACCAGTCGTATCCCCCCCCCGAGGTGCATGCCCTAACTTGGCTGGGTTATATTGCTCATATCATGCATATGGTGTCTTGCATTGCCATGCCATCTGCTTAGATTAGACATGCTTTGTGTGAATGCCTCCTGTTTGCTTTCTATATCAGATATGTGAATTATGCAATGCCATGTTTTTTAGCCAGTTATCATATATGTGAATTATGCACCGCCATGTAGCTAGGCATCATATATGTGAATTATCTCACGCCATCTTTTTTTCATTGCGTATTCCATTTGTCGACAATCTGTGTATATTGAACTACTCTTCATGTGTATCAGCCATTTGAGCCGGTTATGGGAAAATCTAGAGTGAAAACAAGGTCTTCAGAGCAGACAATGGTACTTGTTTAAGCATATATCTCGATGGTTACAGGGAGCTCCTCAGAGGAGGATTCAGAGACAGATGACTAGTCCTACATCCCACCTGAGGTGTATGCTCTAAGTTGCAATGTTTATATTTCTCATATGATGCATATGGTGTCTTGCATTGCTTAGTTTAGACAACATATGCACAATATTGAATTCCATCTGCTTAGTTTAGAGATCATACATGCGAGTGCCAGCTGCTTAGTATATGAATCAATTATGTCAATTATATCATGCCATCCTATATACTTAGACAACATGTATGTGAATTATTTCATCCCAACCTATTTTAGAAAGACATCATATAGTTTTGTCATGTCATCCTGTTTAGGTACTCATCATATGTTGAATTATGCCATTATATCATGTTAAGTTATCCATCATATATCTCAAACTGTGTCATGCTATCCTGTTTAGTTAGGCATCATATATGTGAAATTGTGTCATGCTGTCCTGTTTGGTTAGACAACATATATGTGAATTACCACATCTGTCTGTACGTTCAATTTCTTTTCTTGTTTATCAGCCATTTGAATTGGAGGGGGTGATGGCAGTATCTAAGGGAGCAAAAACCCGTTCTTCACAAAAGATAGTGCTACCCGTCGATGCAGATAGAACCATGGTTGTACTGGCTCACAAACTAGCCCCACCACACATAATCGAGACTCTTGCAGGTTGCACACTTACACCGTTGGGTAGAGAACCAGCTACAACCCATCTAACCGCAACCCCAGCGGATAGTAACCCACTTCTAGTTGACAAAGCACCAAGTCCACCACAGAGTACCCCCACACGAGCAGTTTGTAAAGCTACCGCAGTGCCCAAAGCATGAAGACCACCACAGCTAACCCAAACTCCATGTTTAAAGAAGAAGAGCAATTGTTCTCAGGTCAGATTCCGTAGCTATGGTCCATACTCCTTTGCTGTTGCATCACTATATTTACTCATACCAACTACTTTCGAATTTGAAGGATCCAATTGAAACTCCAATGGCGCAACAGGTATGTTTTAAGCCTATTTCTTTAACTGGATTGTTGTTCTAACTTCTTTCTCTATGTTGATTCCAGTTTAAGTTGTATAAACAGTTATGTTCTCATGTGATGCACATTACAAGTGCTGCCAATGCTGTGTAGTTCTCACACTTATATTCTGTCTATGCTGCTGTATCTTAAAAATATATGAGTTGAACTGTGTCTCTATCTTGATTAGGCAACATAAACTAGAATGATATGGACAATACAGTGACCATAGTACATAGATATATGTTTGTTTCATGCTGTTATCCTGTCCACCTTACTACTGAACCGGTTTACCAAAATGAGTTTCGTATACTACAAGCTAAACCTGTGATGTGTCTGCTTGTTTCTCTTGTAGTATGCAAACAGAATATTGGAGAAGATCACCCCACTATGCAATGGTAGAGAAAGTAATGCAGATAAGGTTCAAGATAGTGAGACAACCCTGTTGGTCTCCAAGAAAGGGGATAAAAACGATCTTGTAGACAGTGAGAAAACCCCACGGTCCTGCGTTGATGAGTGTTCGAGTTACTGGCCAGTACCGCTGGCACAAGCTCTTCGAACTCGCTACCTTAATCACTTCGGCTTCTTCAGTCTCAGCTACAAGCTGAAAGGCATCAGTCAGCTGTGCTGCGACAAGAAGCTGAAGGACTGAGGAAGTCCCTGCAGAATTCAGATGCGTACTTTCTTGTGCAACAACAAGCGCTAGAGGAGTTAAGCGCCAAACAAGAGAAAGTTAATAAGCTTGCTAAGCATCTTACCAGCATTATGGTTACCCAGGATATTGTTTCTTGAGCTCTTCTAAAGTGGTTTCAGTTCTGGATTGTTTTGCTGCGGCATTTTATATGTTGCTTTGTTCCCTATATTTGCATTGGTGGCGAACTTTGATGCCTAGTGGATGTAATATGTGTAATAGCCGTGATAGCCTAGCATAAGTTGCTTGCTTATTTATTTCCCTGTTGTCTTGTTTATTTGTTTGCTTGTAGTCAGTGCAGTTCTTTTTCCGCGGTTTGCTAGTGGCCGCAATAACCTATTTTTTAAAACTAGGCCACAATAACCATGGGCTACATATTTACTATAGTGGCACTGGGACTCCTACCAGCCGTAGAAACAATGGGCCTTCTACGGCCCGTAGACATAATGGGCCTTCTACAGGCCATATCATCAATGGGCCTTATATGGGCCGGACGATCGATCGGCCAAACATGGGCCAATAACAGACTGCATTATGGTCGTAAATGGGCTAGAGTTGGAATCGTCCGTTCATGGGCCGACCATAACGTGCCGTCGTTAATAGGCCGTATTTGATGACGCTATGAAAATGGCCCAACGTATTAACGGGCCACAAACGGGCCGACTGTAACAACAGGCTGAATTTGGCCCACAAGCAGAAAATGACAGTAATGGGCCGTAAGTAACCAAATGCTGGAAATGAGCCCAAGAATAAATGGGCCCTGAGAAGGCTGAAAGATAACATGGGCTGGAAACGGCCCAATGGAATAATGGGCCATTAATGGGTATAAAGTGATACACTGTTCATTACGGGTCAGTTTCAGCACGGGCCATTAAAGGGCCAAGAGTTACAAAGGGCTTCATATGGGCCGAAAGACGTCATGGGCCATACATGGGCCGGAAGTTAAAACAGGCTGGAATCATATTGGACGACCCAGATGACGCTACTGGGCCTAATTTGGATAGGCCGTCATGGGCTCTGTGTTTGCGGCTGTAAATGGGCTATATGCGAACATGCCGTTAAGAGGCTTTCCGAGGGTCGGCCCGCCACCTTTTGACCATGTCAAACGGGTTGGCCTTTTCACAGGAATGGGCCTCTATTGGGCCGTGCCACGTGTTGACGTATCATAGGCACCTTCTATACAATGAGTGGATGACATCTATCCCAACGATGAGCCGACACGTGTTTCCTCCAGCCAATGATGATTTTACACGTGGAAAATCCCCATTGGTCAGGGCTGTTAACGGGTTATCGGATCCAAAACCCGACCCGATAGCTCAACGGCGTTCCATTAAGGTGGATGCCACGTGTCGGTCACCCTTGACGAAAGCACTTCTGTGATGCGCGATTTATCATCATGGAAGTGGACACTTCCGTGATGATAATTTTGGTAATGTCATGGAACACTTCTACAATAGCACATGTACGACTATCTTGATTCTGGCATAAAATCATCATGGATGTACATGCATGACAAAAAACACGACCTACTGTGACAAACACATATCATCACGGAAGTGTATTTTTTTGTAGTGTTAACATGACCTTGATATTGCCCTTATGAAGCCTTCGGGCAGTTCTTCCATTTTCAATGCATGCAGTCAAGAGATCCAAGCAAGCATGGCCATCCTCTTGCTTTTGAGATTGCCAGGAGCCTCTCGATGTTTGCCAGTTGGTTCTCTCAGGTATTGAGGTCCGAACACCTTGACCACAGTAGTTGCAAACTTGATCATGGCATCACCTCATGTGCTCTCAGACATCCGTAGGTACTCGTCCCACGAATCAGCGGCCATGCCAGCCGTGCACTTTTGGTAACCAAGGAAGCCAATCGTTCCCACGGCGTCCTTCAGGATGAAGTAGTCATCGTAGGACCGGACGCCATGGTACAAATGATCGAAGACAGTCTTGTGATTCCAAAAACATTGGTGAAAATGGTCAGCGAATAGTGCATCGAGGGAAAAGTAGTCGGCCATCAGTGTCAAGTGCCCGTGCGCCCTGTTGCGGTTGAGCACTTGATGACCCTTGATCAAGCCCTTGAAATTGAGAACATGCTCCGTGTCTTCAAGGACCGCCTGCATCATCATCATCTCATCGAAGTACTCGTCGTCCGACTCAACATACTGCTCGTATATGTACTCCAAATCGGAATCCATTGCTAAAAAGAAGAAGGGATAACTGTTTTCAGCTTCGGTAATTCATCAAACAATTGCCGGGTACGGTAGATGATGGTACCTGGCGGGTCGGTCGGAGGAAAGGGGGTTGAATGGAGATGCAGGAGAAGCGGCGGGGCTGAAGGACCGCCGCGCTGGGCCCTCACCCCACCGTATCATCTGTCGCTAGAGCTCCACTATATCTTCCGTGCACATGAGAGAGGAAGAGGGAGTGTAAGTGCATCTAGTGCCACCCTTTCTTGGTTTTGGAGTATTGACGACAAACTTGGTTAAGGGACTAATGTGTTTGTGAGATTCATAGGAGAACACATGCATAAGTCTCTAGATATTCGGTTTACCAATCGAAGATGACCCCTAAAAATGTATGAAGACATTGAAGATGATGGTGGTTCACGAAGACATTCGTATTGAAGATAATGGGACACAAAGACTTTCGCTTGAAGACAATGGAACGCGAAGAATTAATCTTTTGGTAGTTTCATTTTCTTCTTTCCTGAGTCATAGGAACCACCACACAGTTAAGTGGGGCCGAGGTAAACAAAGTCAGAAACTGATGTGATGCTCAACCTAAAATCCTATTTCTTCAAGTAGGAAACCTCTTCCAGAGTTGGTTGAGTCAACATTACTTGGAGCCCAAGTCAAGCTGTCGCGTGTGTTTGAAATCCGACCATTGGACAAGTGTTGGTTGTCCACTAACCCAGGGTCACTTCGCACATCTCATGTCAGGTTGCCTCCTTGCTGTAAATAGCCACCCCTCCACAATAAATTGGTGGCTGCTTCGGGTTACTACACGGATTTTGTCGTTTGAGAGCAACCCACCTCAAATCCTTTGACAAAGAATCCTTGCGAGGACAAAACCCAAAACACCTAGAGCCCAAAAGTGATTGAGCATCACTAAAGCCTTTCTGTTCTGCGTGTATCGAAGACTTGTTACACTTGAAGATTGTGATCTTCCAGTCAGTTAGGCGTCACATTTTGAGCATCCAAGAGTCATTGTGGATTGCTGGCGAACAAAGGCTGTGAAGGTTTGGAAGTCTACCTGGAAGACTTATCTGAGTGATTGGGCGAGATTTGCGGATCCTAGCTCAAGGGGGATAATGTGAATACTAGGTCTTTTGAGTTCAATATCAGCCTCACTAACAAGACATATAGTTGTCACAACAACTGGAACTGGTCAAACAAATCATTTTTCTTTTCCGAGATACTAGTTCTATCACTTCTCTCCTTACTACTTAGTTTCGTGAAGACTTTGTATGCTCGTTCTGTTTGAAGACATTGTGTGAAGACATTACCTCTGATTACATCTTTATCTTCACACTATCTTCCTTAACTGTTCCGTTCTACCTAGTTGTTGTTTGTCTTTACATCTTATATCTAGTGTTGCTGTTCTACCAGCATGACTAGTGTAGCTTATCTTCCGTTGTTTCCTGTTTAGTTATTGTTTTGCGTGTCTTCGAAGACGTTGTCTGTCTTGAAGACTTTCATAAAATCACCTATTCACCCCCCTCTAGTCGATAACTAGCACTTTCAATTGGTATCCACATGAGCCGACGTTGTCTGTCTTGAAGACTTTCCCTTGTTCTGTGTGATTCGGTTTAACCACATGGAGTTTTAGCTATGTCCACTACAGGGGCAATCAAGGTTTCCACTGCGTGCCCCGTCTTTGATGGCACTGATTATCCCTCCTAGAAGATTATGATGTGCAAACATTTCAAAGAGACCAATCAAGATCTATGGACTGTTATCGAGCAGGGCTTGACAGAACTTTGCAAGAAGGTGTGTGCTGAGGACAGTAGCAGTTTCACACAACTGGATGCTCAGGTGAAATGCATCATATGCTCTCGACTGTCCAAAGATTAGTTCACTTTTATATGCCATATGTACTCAGCTAAATTCATCTGGGACAAGATTTCTAATGTCTATGAGGGTGCCTTTACCCATCATGATCCTTGGTTTGAGGAGTTCAAGAAATCCCTAAACACTGTGGAAGTTGATCCTATCACGAATGCTTCCAATCTCTATCTAATGGCCAAGGGTGTCAAGGTACCTAAACATCCCTCATTCTCCTCAAATGAAGTGATGAAAACTTGACTCCCAACTACTCAAAGCTTGCTAAAATTGTTGGGAATCGTTGCATGGAAAACAAAAAAATCTGTGCAGATGTAATGATCTATCCATGGAGATGCATAGCAATGAGGGGGAGAGTGTGTCCACGTACCCTCGTAGACCGTAAGCGGAAGCGTTTCACAACGCGGTTGATGTAGTCAAACTTTCTTTGCGCTCCAACCGATCTAGTACCAAACGCACGACACCTCCGTGTTCTGCACATGTTCAGCTCGGTGACGTCCTCCGCCTTCTTGATCTAGGAAGACGACGATGTAGTAGATGAGTTCTGGTAGCACGGCGGCATGGTGACGGTGATGGTGAAGTGATCTCCGCAGGGCTTCACCTAAGCACTACGAAAATATGACCGAGGGTGTAAACGGTGGAGGAGGCGCCGCACACGGCTAGGCAATTGTCTGTCGTGTGCTAGGTGCCCCTCCCACATATATATAGGTGGGAGGGAGGGAGGAGCAGCCAAAGGAGGCGCCCAAGTAGGAGGAATCCTACTTGGGGTCCCTCCCAAGCCGCACGCCCCTTTCCTTATCTGGAGTGCGGGGAAAGGCACGGGAGGGTGGCGCCCCCCTTCCTTTCTCCCATGAGAGGGAAAGGCGGGAGGGGCTAGCCCTCCCCCTTTTCCTTCCATAGGGATGGCCAAACAAGGAAGGGGGCGCACCAGCCCCCTTGTGGGCTGGTATGTCCCCTCCTTTGGCCCATAAGGCCCATAACTTGCCGGGAGGGTGCACGAAACCCCTTCCGGTGACCCGATTCCTTCCCGGTACGTCCCAAAACACTTCTTGTGTCCAAATACCATCGTCATACCTATCAATCTTTACCTACCGACCATTTGGAGACTCCTCGTCATGTTCGTGATCTCATCCGGGACTCTGAACAACATTCGGTCACCAAATCATATAACTCATATAACACTATGTCATCAAGGAACGTTAAGCGTGCAGACCCTATGGGTTCGAGAACTATGTAGACATGACCGAGACACCTCTCCGGTCAATAACCAATAGCTGAACCTGGATGCCCATATTGGCTCCTACATATTCTACGAAGAGCTTTATCAGTCGAACAATTATGACAACATACATAATTCCCTTTGTCCATCGGTATGTTACTTGCCCGAGATTCGATCGTCGGTATATTCATACCTAGTTCAATCTCATTACCGGCAAGTCTCTTTACTCGTTCTGTAATACATCACCTAGTGACTAACTCCTTAGTCATTTGCTTGCAAGCTTATGATGTGTATTACCGATAGGGCCCAAAGATACCTCTCCGATACTCGGAGTGATAGATCCTAATCTTGATTTAGGCCTACTCAACGAACACCTTCGGAGATACCTGTAGCGCATCTTTATGACCACCCAGTTACGATGTGACGTATGATAGCACATAAGGTATTCCTACGGTATCCGAGAGTTGCATAATCTCATAGTCAAAGGAATATGTATTTGACATGAAGAAAGCAGTAGCAATAAAACTGAACAATCATGATGCTAAGCTAACAGATGATTCTTGTCCATCTCATCATTCTCCTAATGATGTGATTCCATTATCAAATGACAACACATGTCTATGGTTAGGAAACCTTAACCATCTTTGATCAACGAGCTAGTCAAGTAGAGGCTTACTAGGGACACGGTATTTGTTTATGTATTCACACATGTATTTAAGTTTCCGATCAATACAATTCTAGCATGAATAATAAACCTTTATCATGAATAAGGAAATATAATATAAAATAACAACTTTATTATTGCCTCTACAACATATTTTTTTCAGTCTCCCACTTGCACTAGAGTCAATAATCTAGTTCACATCACCAAGTGATTTAACACCCATAGTTCACATCGCCATGTGACCAACACCCAAAGAGTTTACTAGAGTCAATAATCTAGTTCACATGGCCATGTGATTAACACCCAGAGAGTATAAGGAGTGATCATTTTTTGCTTGTGAGAGAAGTTTAGTCAACGGTTCTGTCACATTCTGATCCGTATGTATTTTTGCAAATTTCTATGTCTACAAAGCTCTGTATGGAGCTACTCTAGCTAATTCCTCCCACTTTCAATATGTATCCAAATTGAGACTCAGAGTCTTCCGAATCGGTGTCAAGGCTTGCATCGATGTAACCCTTTACGACGAACTCTTTATTACCTCCATAATCGAGGGATATCTCCTTAGTCCTCTTAGGTAATTAAGGATAATTTTGACCGTTGTCGAGTGATCTACTCCTGGATCACTATTGTACCCCCTTGCCAAACTCATGGCAAGGTACACAATAGGTTTGGTACACAACATGGCATACTTTATAGAACCTATGGCTGAGGCACAGGAAATGACTTTCATTCTCTCTCTATCTTCTACCGTGGTCGGGTTTTGAGTCTTACTCAACTTCACACCTTGCAACACAAGCAAGAACCATTTCTTTGACTGATCCATTTTGATCTTCTTCAAAATCTTGTCAAGATATGTGCTTTGTGAAAGTCCTATTAAGCATCTCGATCTATCCCTATAGATCTTGATGCCCAATATATAAGTAGCTTCACCAAGGTCTTTCGTTGAAAAATTCTTATTCAAGTATCCTTTTTATGCTATTCAGAAATTTTATATTATTTCCAATCAATAATATGTCATCCACATATAATATCAGAAATGCTACAGAGCTCCTACTCACTTTCTTGTAAATACAGGCTTCACCATAAGTTTGTATAAAACCATATGCTTTGATCACCTCATCGAAGCATATATTCCAACTCCGAGATGCTTGCACCAGTCCATAGATGGATCGCTGAAGCTTGCACACTTTGTTAGCACCTTTATGATCAACAAAAACTTCTGGTTGCATCATATACAACTCTTATTTAATATCCCTTAAGGAATGCAGGTTTTGACATCCATTTGCTAGATTTCATAATTATAAAATGCGGTAATTGCTAACATGATTCGTACGGACTTAAGCATCGCTATGGATGAGAAAGTCTCATTGTAGTCAACCCCTTGAACTTGTCGAAAACACTTTTGTGACAAGTCGAGCTTTGTAGATGGTGACATTACCATCAACGTGTGTCTTCTTCTTGAAGTCCATTTATTTTCAATGGCTTGCCGATCATCGGGCAAGTCCACCAAAGTCCACACTTTGTGTCGGCATTCTGGATATGGGGGTATCCAGACCTGCCTGCCTACGGCCCACCACGTGGTTCCATCGATGACCTGGTACGGCCCAGCTTCGACATCAATAGCTCAAGACCCTCGCGAGGGGCCAAGCCTCGCGAGGCGGACGACGCCAAGACCCCCGAGGGGATCGGCCTCTTCAGGCTGGATCCCGAGGGACGGAGAGTTCTATGCAAGGCGTGCCTCACGAGCTTTAGTTGCGTGAGCCGTGACGACCAAGGCCAGGCGGGCGCCAGCAGGCGCAGAGCGCCAGTTTCCTCTTTGGTGCAAGGGAGGCAAGCCACATGCACGGAGTCTCGAGGAATCAACCAAAGGTTTCCATTCTGGTGCACAAGACCAAGACCGCCAGGATGGCAGGGCGGAGGTCATTACCGAGCCCACCGCAGCGTCACGACTAGGGGCTTTTCACAGGCGAAGACTACTTTTGTCAGGATAAGCTATACTACTTGTTCCCTTTCAAATCCGGCCGTTGTGGGATCCCTTCCCGCCTACATTTGGGAAGAGGACCAAGGCCACTATAAATAGGACTTAGCCAACACCATAGAGGGGGATCGGATCCATTATCTCCGGACCACCTCACCAGCTCTCTTGAGATCAAGAACACCTCACCTCCTGAGGCCAGTTCATCCACTATACTAGTTCGTCCTCAACTCTTCGAGGCAATCCACCAAAACGCTGGAGTAGGGTATTACACCGCAAGGTGGCCCGAACCAGGATAAACTGCTGTGTCTCTTTGTCTCTTCGAGCTTGTCGCACTAGGCTTAGGGGAATCACGAGTAGGCAGGCTGGGTAGGTTGAGATCTCCGCATGCACCCTAGAGTTCAAACCTTTCAAGGGTTTGCAGAACCCATAATTCGACACTTTGTTCTCATACATGGATCCTATCTCATAATTCATGGCCTCAAGCCATCTGTCGGAATCTGGGCTCATCATGGCTTCTTCATAGTTCGTAGGTTCGCCTTGGTCTAATAACATGACTTCCAGAACAGGATTACTGTACCACTCTGGTGCGGAACATGCTCTGTTCGACCTACGAAGTCCAGTAGTAACTTGATCCAAAGTTTCATGATCATCATCATTAGCTTCCTCTTTAGTTGGTGTAGGCATCACGGAAACAAATTTCTCTGATGTGCTACTCTCCAATTCGAGAGAAGGTACAACTACCTCATCAAGTTCTACTTTCCTCCTACTCACTTCTTTCGAGAGAAAACTCCTTCTCTAGAAAGGACTCATTCTTAGAAACAAAGATCTTGCCTTTGGATCTGTGGTACAAAGTGTACCCAATAGTTACTTTAGGGTATCCTATGAAGACGAACTTATCCAATTTAGGTTCGAGGTTATCAAGCTGAACCCTTTTGACATAAGCATCGCATCCCCAAACTTTAAGACAGGAGAGCTTAGGTTTCTTGCAAAACCATAGTTCATACAGTGTCATCTGAACGAATTTAGACAGTGCCCTATTTAATGTGAATGCATCTTTCTATAAGGCATAACCCCAAAATGATAGTGGTAAATCAGTAAGAGACATCATTGTCGGCGTTCTGGATATGGGGGTGTCGGTGTCAAAACCGGCGGATCTCGGGTAGGGGGTCCCGAACTGTGCGTCTAAGGCTAATGGTAACAGGAGGCGGGGGACACAATGTTTACCCAGGTTTGGGCCCTCTCTATGGAGGTAATACCCTACTTCCTGCTTGATTGATCTTGATGATATGAGTATTACAAGAGTTGATCTACCACGAGATCGTAGAGGCTAAACCCTAGAAGATAGCCTATGATTATAATTGTTCTTGTCCTACGGACTAAACCCTCCAGTTTATATAGACACCGGAGGGGGCCAGGGTTACACAGAGTCGGTTACAGAGAAGGAAATCTACATATCTAAACTGCCAAGCTTGCCTTCCATGCAAAGGAGAGTCCCACCTGGACACGGGACGAAGTCTTCAATCTCGTATCTTCATAGTCCAACAGTCCGACATAAGCATATAGCATGGCTGTCCGAGGACCCCCTAATCCAGGACTCCCTCAGTAGCCCCTGAACCAGGCTTCAATGACGATGAGTCCGGTGCGCAAATTGTCTTCGGCATTGCAAGGCGGGTTCCTTCTCCGAATACTCCAAGGTAGATTTTTGAACACATGAATCGTGTCTGGCTCTGCAAAACAAATTCCACATACCACCGTAGAGAGCACAATATTCCACAAATCTAATCTGCTGACAACTTTCCATAGCGTGACATCACGCCGCGGCCCGGTCATTATACGAAACGTTTTTCTCAACCTGCTACTGCACATCTTGCGAGGCGGTTTTATTGGCATGTCTTGTCGAAGTAGAGATCGTGTTCCACTTATCATGGGATTCTCATCAATACGGGCGTGGGTAACCCAACTGTGTCGTTAGTATGACTCCTCGGTTTTAGGCAAGTTCCAAACGGCCACGCGGAGGATGCTTGATATTCACCCTCTTTATAAAGAGGTCAAGACTTGTCCTTTACTTTCCACGCCTGATCCTTCCCTTCCCCCACCTCGAGTTCTAACACCCAAGGTTCAGTCTAAGCACTTTGGACTTTCAACCATGTCCGGATCCAACCTTCAAGGCCGATGGATGGCCTCTTCCATCACAGAGGAGGACATCAAGAAGCCTAGTGAGGCTAGGTATCTGACCGCCGAAATCCTTCACAGGCTACCTGCTCAAGGGTAGGTTATCCCCACTCCCGAACCCAATGAGAGTGTTGTATTCATCTCCCACTTCCTTCGAGGGCTAGGCTTTAGTCTTGATCCCTTTGTTAGAGGGCTCATGTTCTATTACGGGCTAGATTTTCATGATCTAGCTCCAGATTCCTTCCTTCACATCTCGTCACTTATCGTCGTCTGTGAGGCCTTCCTCCGCATTACCCCACACTTTGGCTTATGGCTCTAGACTTTCAATGTGAAGCCGAAGATGATAGACGGGCAACACGCGGAGTGCGGAGGTGCTATAATAAGCAAAGGTGCCGACACCTTATGGCGAAAGGGTTCCTTCCCGGAGGAGTCCGACCTATGGCAACGGGAGTGGTTTTACATCACAACACCCCGAGGTACAAAGTGGGCCGCCGCCCCAGCCTTCCGCTCTACCCCTCCGCCACAACTACCATCATGGGTCAACAAGGGGCTAGACTGGGGGCTAGTTAATGACGTGCTAACATTGCAAAGACGCATCCGAGATCTCCTCAAGAGGGATATCAGTCTCGTCAAAGTAATTCAAGTAATGTTAGTTCGTCGGGTCCTGCCATGCCAACGTCGATCTCTCCGCATGTGGGAGTTCAACCCGGAAGGACCGCGAACCATTCAACACTTCTTCGGTGTGACGCTCAAAGGGATGTATCGATTATTCTTCGGATCACGAATAAAGTGTTCGGACACCACCGAGGATGCGGGTCTCAACTGCAACCGTCTAGATACCCAAGTAAGTAACTCCGCGAACGAACATGCTGTCATTATATTTGTCACAACATTATTCTAAAAAATCTCCCTCGGCCAGGACTGGATAAGAAAGGCGGAGAGGATCAGGTGTTCGGCCCATCTTCCTGAAGGCTCGTCGGATCCTGTATTAACCAGGATGCTGGCTCGCGCACCTTATCAAGTGCCATCAGGAGAAGACGAGGGGAGGAATAGAGAAGCCAAGAGCGAGCTTCATACGTTACGCATCCTACCCGGGGGAATTAGTGCCTCCGTGTTGGAGGATGATCGGGGAGGTGAATCTAGGATCCCCTCTCCCCACGGGAAGAAAAGGACCGCCCCTGAAAACTTGGAAACGGAGGTTTCCAAACGAGGGAAGAAACCTTCGCCAGGGGGCCCTGCCCCGGAGGGCACCCTTACCGCATAGTGCCCACAATGGGACCAGCCGTTAACCGAGCCGTAAGTGAACCAAGGCACTTTAGTAAATACGCCCTACTCTTTTCCTGAGAATAACAACCGAGACATATGTTTTGCAGTCCGGCTCATGGCCCTTCTCAACAATGTTTGTCTTCAGGGGATCTTCTTCCGGAGATGATGGAGAGCAAAACGCCTCCTCCTGCTTCCCCGCCTCATGAGGCGGACGACCCTGAGGTGTTGTCCTGGAGGATTTCTCCTAGTTTGCAAAGGCCAGAAGGTAACTCTTCGGCCGCCCGAAGTCCGGAGTTCTCGGCTCCTAAGGAGACCAACAGAAAAAGCCCAGGACTGTCCGGTGTACAACCGGACACATTGATGGGTCTTTTGGAGCAAGAGGCTATCTCAGAGGTACATCGTACCTTAATGGGTACGGTGGTTGAGAGGATTTGATCCGCAAAAAGCAGGTTGAATGAAGCTTTTACGAGCCTGCTAAGAGGCTTTGAGGTACACAAAGTGATATATATATATATATATATTTGACCATACCGCACATGCAGGGTGTACTTTGTATAGATAGTAGCCCCTGAGACTCTGGTTGCCATCTAGACAAGGCGAGCAGAGGATCATAGCCTTAGGTAACGATAGAGCTATTTTTGTGCGCAGGCGGCTGCAGATCCGGCGGCTGACCGGACTGCTGAATTTGTCGAATTAAGGCGGCAATTTGACGTGGCGGATGCGGACATCACGCTTGTAAACAAGCGGCCTGACGAGGCACAGGGTATTTATATTCGGGTGGTCAGCAAATATTAAGAAGAGCATGGTGCTAGTATTTATGGTATGCTTTGACTGCAGATGGAGCTGCCGCCGTGGAGACCCTTCGGGCAGAACTTGCCCGAGCCAAGGAGAAAGCCAGGAGAAGTGATGCGGCCGCCTTGAAGGCAGCCGAGGAATTAAAAGCCGAATAGGCTGCTCATCGCCAAAGTGAGGATAAAATAGCCAACATGGCTATTGAGCTACAAAATGCCTCCAGCTGATATGAGCTTCTCAAAAGGGAAAACCAAACGAAAACGGCTGACCTAGAGAAGGCCTTGCAAGCAGCAAAGGAAACTCGCTCTGAAATCAGAGTGGCACGGGAGGAGCTTCGGCAAGCCAGTGATATCATGGCTGGGAAGTCCTTTTTATTGCGAAAGAAGGTCGGTGATCCGAAATATGCGCCTCTTGATCAATTGTGGAGTTCGGCAGACGCATACTTGGATTTAGCAAAGAGTGCTGCTGATGCGAAGTAGTACTTCAAGGATCGGAAAGATCATGAGGTGGAAAGATTGTTCTGGTCACAGTTTAGTGCTCCAAAGCGCCCGCTACTGTTGAATGAGCAAATGGCCGAGTGGGCCAAGCTCCATAGGTTGTCCGGGCTTGCCATGAAGGTTGTCCTTTATCATCTGTGGCCTAAGGAACCGAGCCTGGGAAGTTATTTTGGTTTGGTGCAACGATTTCTTCGTGTTCTGCCGCATATCAACGATGTTAAGAGGTCGGCGTGCATAGAGGGTGCACAGATGTCTCATGCCCATTTTAAGACATATTGGGCAGAGATGGAGGCCACCGATATTGCAACCAGGGGTCCGCCCGGGGGTCAGGACTCGCCCGAGCACTATTTTGAAGAAGTCCTAGAAGGTGCCCGTTTAATAGAGGCTCAGTGCTCAAAGAATACCATGTTCCAGTGACATGTATCTTGATTGTAAAAACAATGCTTTGGATAATAAAGGCTATATTTATACTTTTGCCCGTAAAGTATTGTAGTGCCTCCTGTGCGGCCGTTTATGTATGTATGTATATAACCTGAAAGTTTGCAGTCGTCGGCTTCAGCCCCCATGCATATAATGCGGGGGTGTTCGGCAAAGCGCGTAATCACACTTGATCCAACGTCTTGGTCCGTTAAGGAGGTGATAGCGCGGCGAACAAGGCAATCAGACTATATAGCTTTAACACTTTCACTTAGCCATAGGAGTTTGACGGTGGGGCTACTATATAGCCCCTGGTATGTCCGCGCTCATCCGAATACGGTGCATGTACATACGTGACCGAGGAACCGGTCCTTTGTTAATGCGGAGGAATCACGAGGATTCCGCTGGGTCATCGAGTGGTTGACTAGTCTCTCGATTTATCATGACAATCAGTTTTCGGCTTTCTCTACTGAGGTGCTCATCCAGATGAACCAGGGCACAATCGCAGTAGTTCTCCCGGTACCACCTTAGCCGATAGAGCGGAACGTAAGGTAGCAAAACACGGGAGCCGGGCAAACCCAACTATTGACCAAAGACATGATTCGGAGCTGATGCATATAAGGCCAAACTCACGACACCGAACACTCCCGAAGGTATTCGGACTTTACAACATATACTGGGCGGCATACCGCCCTCGATAATGAACCCTGAATTTCCAGGTACGTGCATTAGTCTGGCGTGACGAAAGAGCGGCTGTGGTGAGAGCATAGTTCTCAAAAACACATTGGTTGCTGCCCTTGTAACGTCTATTTTAGATCGACGAATAATAAACTTGCCAATAACACCGACCAAGAGGGTTTGAACCAACAACAGATGAGAAAAAAAGGTTTACACGGGGTCTTAATCTAAAAAGAAACCTTTGAACGGGGCCGTGCTGCACGTCTGCACCTTTGTCTCCGTTGTACCGTATCCTGGAAGGGTGTAGCACCATGGTCATCTATAAAAGAAAAAAGGAAAAGCCCAGGTGAAAGAGTCTGGTGTGACTGTGCGGATAGTTGGTTACTCTTAATGAACCATGAGAATTCAATTTCTTGAGTGTAAATAGGGTCCAGCCGAACAATGGATTCTTTTCGTGCGGGCAACCCCTAGCACCACATATGGGGGTATAGCCGTTAGTCAAGCTCAGGTTTATCTGGGCTGCTATGAATAGTGGTGTGCCGAACACGTCTAGCCGTGTCCGTGGTCTTCGACGACCGATTAGTTACTTGGGTTGGTGAGGCCGGTCAGTGGTTCGGCTTCTAGAGCTGCCACATATTCTTCTGCACGCAGGGAGCGCTCTATATTTCCGCTAATTGTGATGACGCCACATGGACTGGGCATCTTAAGTTTAAGATAAGCGTAATGCGGAACTGCATTGAAACGAGCAAAGGCCGTTCTTCCGAGTAGTGCATGGTAGCCGCTTCGGAACGGAGCGATGTCGAAGATTAGTTCTTCGCTTCGGAAGTTGTCGAGAGAACTGAATACAACCTCTAGTGTTAGAGAGCCTGTGCAGCGGGCCTCTACGCCTGGTATTACTCCTTTAAAGGTAGTATTGCTTTGGCTGATTCTTGATGGGTCTATCCCCATCTTGCAGATAGTGTCCTGATATATCAGATTAGGACTACTGCCACCGTCCATGAGGACTCGGGTGAGATGGTATCCGTCAATTATTGGGTCGTGCACCAAGGCAGCCGAACCTCCATGCCGGATACTAGTCGGATGATCCCTGCGATTGAAAGTGATCGGGCAGGCCGACCATGGGTTGAATTTGGGGGCGACGGGTTCTACAGCGTATACATCTTGGAGTGTGCGTTTGCGCTTCCTCTTTGGTCTGGGTTGCATAAATCATGTTCGCTATTTTGACCTCTGGTGGAAATTTTTCTGTCCCCCAGTGTTTGGCTGGTGAGGTTTGTCCTCGTCTTCACTTGGCGGCTCCCTCCCCTTGTGTTTGGCGTTTAGCTTGCCAGCCTGCTTGAAGACCCAGCATTCTCTATTGGTGTGATTCGCATGTTTCTCGAGGGTGCCATGAATCTGACATGATATGTCTAGAATTTTGTTTAGGCTGGCCGGTCCATCTTTGCTGCCTTTAGATGGCTTCTTCCATTGACCAGGTCGAGAGCCCCTGAATCCGGCGTTTATAGCCGTGCTGTCCAGGCTGTCTTCATTATTTCGACGCTTGTTTTTATTGCGTCGCGGCTTCCCATTGTCATCCCTGACTTCGGATGTGCCTAGGTCGCTGGTGCCGCTGCGGGCCAACCAACTGTCCTCGCCCGCGCAAAAGCGGGTCACAAGGCTTGTTAGGGCTGCCATTGTCCTCGGGTTTTCCTGGCCGAGGTGTCTGGCGAGCCATTCGTCCCGGACACTGTGTTTGAAAGCCGCTAATGCTTCGGCATCCGGGCAGTCGATGATTTGGTTCTTCTTGGTGAGAAATCTATTCCAAAGCTTACGGGCTGACTCTCCGGGTTGTTGGATTATGTGACTTAAATCGTCTGCATCCGGAGGTCGGACATAGGTCCCTTGAAAATTAGCCCTGAAAGCGTCCTCAAGTTCCTCCCAACTTCCAATTGAGTTTTTGGGGAGGCTTTTCAACCAGTGCCGAGCTGGTCCTTTCAACTTGAGGGGCAGGTATTTGATGGCGTGGAGATCATCTCCGCAAGCCATATGGATGTGAAGAATAAAGTCCTCAATCCAGACAGCAAAGTCTGTCGTTCCGTCATATGCCTCTATGTTTACGGGTTTAAATCCCTCTGGAAATTCATGATCCAGCACCTCATCGGTGAAGCACAGGGGGTGCGCGGCGCCCCTGTATTTGGATGTGTCGTGGCATGCTTCCGATGGATGTAGTGTTCGGTGTTGATTCCGAGCTGGTATTTGATCAGTATAGTCGTTTTGGTGGCCGTGATGCTGCATAGGAGCATGCTTCCTGGATCCATAGATGGACCTGGCCATACCGGCTCTTTTGTCTAGGTGCTCACGTAGATCGTGGGATGACTTATGTGCAGCGTCATTAGCCGCTCTGTCTTGGCCACAGGGTTGTCGGTCCGGCAGATTGGCCGTATTGTTTTTCGACGGGATGGGCTCTATAGCCTCATCGTCGAATTCGGGCAGCAGCTTGCGCTTTGGGTAGCTCTTTGTGTGGCGATCACCACCGTATTTTTCGTAGTGTCGAGCACTTTGTTCCATCTGTGGTTGAGCATATCCTGCGCGACCTTAAGCCTTTGCTTCTGCTTCTTCAAGCTCCTCGCGGTGGCGATAAGCCTTTTGTGGAGGTTCTCTTGTTCCAAGTGCTTTTCCGGGGTGATGAGTGCATCATCATCCGGACTGTTCTCCTCTCCGGAGGCAAGTTTATAAGTTTTATCTTTGGCGTCGCTGTGATCGGTCAGCGGCCCCGGACTATGTTCACCGTCCCCTGGCTCATCCTGCTCCATCGCTGGGTCCATGGGGTCGTCGTTACCTTTTGAGTTGTCCGGGGTATTATTCTTTCTTGTGTCGTTATCGCTGTTTTTGCTGTGGCAGGATTTAGAGCGGCACCGCTGACGTCGGCGCTTTGGTTGCTTCTCAAGAGGATTATCCTCCGTTGCATCCTTCCGTTCCTCATCGTTGTTTTCTTTGGGTCTGTCCACCATGTATATATCATATGATGAGGTGGCTGTCCAGTGCCCTGTGGGCGGTGGTTCCTGTTCTTCTCCGGCATCGTCATTCATACCGTTGATGTCTTCGGAGTCGAAATCATGTGGGTGGTGGGTGGTGGGTGGGAAACGAATTTCTTCGTCGTCCATTTCCCACTCAAGCCGGACATAGTTCGACCAAGAGTCTCCTGACAGGGAGAAAGATTTTAATGATCTTAGCATGTCGCCTAAGGGCGAGTGCTGAAAGATGTCCGCGGAGCTAAACTCCATGACCGGTGCCCAGTCAGGTCCGATGGGCATGGATGCACGTGGTTCAGAGCCCCTGGTCAGAGACGAGTCCGAGGGTCCGAAGACACAGATCTCCTTAGGAGTGGGATTTGTGTTCGACTCTAACGCCGCTAAGTGGTGGGCGGGGTCCATCCACCCATCCTCGGATGACATGATTTGCTCCGGATTTAAAGTTAGGGCAGCTGTAGGTGCGGTCTCCTGAACATCGTCCGATGGCATATCTAGGTCATGCTCATCGCGACTGTAGGGCACACCTATGATGAGTTTGAATCCGTCGAAGATCAAGTCTCCGTGGATGTCTGCAGTGTAGTTCAGGCTTCCACACCTGACCTGATGGCCAGGGTCATAGCTATCGATCTGCTCCAGATGGCCAAGCAAGTTGGCTTGCAAAGCGAAGCCGTCGAATACAAAGATCTGTCTGGGGAGGAAAGCCTCACCCTAGATCGCATCGTTGTGGATGATTGAAGGAGCCATTAAGCCTTACCGTGATGGCACAGTGGAACTCTCAATGAAAGCACCAATGTCGGTGTCAAAACTAGCAGATCTCGGGTATGGGGTCCCGAATTGTGCGTCTAAGGCTAATGGTAACAGGAGGCGGGGGACACAATATTTACCCAGGTTCGGGCCCTCTCTATGGAGGTAATACCCTACTTCTTGCTTGATTGATCTTGATGATATGAGTATTACAAGAGTTGATCTACCACGAGATTGTAGAGGCTAAACCCTAGAAGCTAGCCTATGATTATGGTTGTTCTTGTCCTACGAACTAAACCCTCCGGTTTATATAGACACTAGAGGGGGCTAGGGTTACACAGAGTCGGTTACAGAGAAGGAAATCTACATATCTGAACTGCCAAGCTTGCCTTCCACGCAAAGGAGAGTCCAATACGGACACGGGACAAAGTCTTCAATCTCGTATCTTCATAGTCCAACAATCCGGCATAAGCATATAGTCCGGCTGTCCGAGGACCCCCTAATCCAGGACTCCCTCAGGGGGTATCCATACTTGCGTGCCTGCGACCCACTGTGTGGCTCCATAAACGGCCTGGTACGGCCTAGCTTTAGCATCAACGACTCAAGACCCTCGCGAGGGGCCAAGCCTCGCAAACTAGACGACACCAAGACCCCCGACGGGACCGGCCTCCTCAGGCTGGCTCCCGAGGGGCGGAGAGTGCTATGCAAGGTGCACCTCACGAGGCTCAGCTGATGTGAGCCATGACGACTGATATGTCTCCGTCGTATCTACTTTTCCAAACACTGTTGCCCTTGTTTTGGACTCTAACTTGCATGTTTTGAATGGAACTAACCCGGACTGACGTTGTTTTCAGCAAAACTGCCATGGTGATATTTTTGTGTAGAAATAAAAGTTCTCAGAATGACCTAAAAATCCACGGAGCAACTTTTCAAAATTAATAAAAATACTGGTGAAAAAATCAACATTAGGGGGCCCACACCCTGTCCACGAGGGTGGGGGTTGCGCCCCTCCCCTAGGGTGCACCCCCTGCCTCGTGGTCCCCCTGGACGTCCACCGACCTCAACTCCAACTCCATATATTTGCTTTCACGGAGAAAAAATCAGAGAGAAAGTTTCATTGCGTTTTACGACACGGAGCCGCCGCCAAGCCCTAATCTCTCTCGAGAGGGCTAATCTGGAGTCCGTTCGGGGCTCCAGAGAGGGGGATTCGTCGCCATTGTCATCATCAACCATCCTCCATCACAGATTTCATAATGCTCACCGCCGTGCGTGAGTAATTCCATCATAGGCTTGCTGGACGGTGATGGGTTGGATGAGATTTACCATGTAATCGAGTTAGTTTGGTTAGGGTTTGATCCCTAGTATGCACTATGTTCTGAGGTTGATGTTGATATGACTTTGCTATGCTTAATGCTTGTCACTAGGGCCCGAGTGCCATGATTTCAGATCTGAACCTATTATGTTTTCATGAATATATGTGAGTTCTTGATCCTATCTTGCAAGTCTATAGTCACCTATTATGTGTTATGATCCAACAACCCCGATGTGACAATAATCGGGATACTTCTCGGTGATGACCGTAGTTTGAGGAGTTCATGTATTCACTAAGTGCTAGTGCTTTGGTCCGGTACTCTATTAAAAGGAGGCCTTAACATCCCTTAGTTTCCATTAGGACCCTGCTGCCACAGGAGGGTAGGACAAAAGATGTCATGCAAGTTCTTTTCCATAAGAACGTATGACTATATTCAAAATACATGCCTACATTACATTGATGAGCTGGAGCTAGTTCTGTGCCACCCTATGTTATAACTATTACATGAGGAATCACATTCGAC
Source organism: Triticum aestivum (assembly GCF_018294505.1). Lineage (NCBI taxonomy): Eukaryota > Viridiplantae > Streptophyta > Magnoliopsida > Poales > Poaceae > Triticum > Triticum aestivum. The sequence continues at coordinate 453,020,368 of NC_057801.1, forward strand.
ATATTATCCATCACTGATCCAATGCCTACGAGCTTTTCACATATTCTGCTTTGCTTATTTACTTTACTGTTGCTACTGTTACAATTACTACAAAACTGCTACTGTTACTTTTGCTACTGTTACTGTTACCTCCGTACTACTTTGCTACTAAATACTTTGCTGCAGATACTAAGTTGTCCAGGTGTGGTTGAATTGACAACTCAACTGCTAATACTTGAGAATATTCTTTGGCTCCCCTTGTGTCGAATCAATAAATTTGGGTTGAATACTCTACCCTCGAAAACTATTGCGATCCCCTATACTTGTGGGTTATCAAGACTATTTTCTGGCGCTGTTGTCGGGGAGCATAGCTCTATTCTTTGAGTCACTTGGGATTTATATCTGCTGATCACTATGAGGAACTTGAAAGACGAAAAAACTAAGATTTATCCCTCAACTACGATGGGAGGTAAGGAACTGCCATCTAGCTCTACACTAGATTCTCCTTCTATTATGAGTAAGCTTGCGACACCTAAACCTGCTTCTGCTATTAATTTTGATATGTCGCATGTTATTGATGATGCCACGTCTACTATGCATGATACTTATGATGAAACTACTTCTGTGCTTGATACTACTGTGCCATTAGGTGAATTTCTTGATGAACAACTTGCTAGGGCTAGAGAGAATGAAATTCTTGAAACTGATATTATTGAAGATAGTGATGATGAAGGTTCTCCCCCTAACTATGAATTTCCTATTGTTCCTGAGGGTTATGTTATGGATGAAGAAACTGCTAGAGATTTTCTTGCTTGCAATGATAGATCTGATCTTAAGAAGTTATTAGCTAAACTGAAACAGAAAACTCTGACTGCTAGAATGAAATATGACCCTGCCTTTGCTACTTCACCTATCTTTGTTACTGATAAGTATTATGAATTCTCTGTCGATCCTGAGATAGTTACTTTGGTTGAATCTGATCCTTTTTATGGCTATGAATCTGAAACTGTTGTGGCACATCTTACTAAGTTAAATGATATAGCCACCCTGTTCACTAATGCTGAGAAATCTCGCTACTACTATATCCTTAAGATATTTCCATAATCATTAAAGGGTGATGCTAAAACTTGGTTTAGTTCTCTTGATCCTGGTTGTGTGCGTAGTCCCCAGGATATGATTTATTACTTCTCTGCTAAATATTTCCCTGCTCATAAGAAACAAGCTACCTTGAGGGAAATATATAATTTTGTGCAAATTGAAGAAGAGAGTCTCCCACAAGCTTGGGGGAGGCTTCTCCGGTTACTTAATGCTTTGCCTGATCATCCTCTTAAGAAAAATGAAATACTTGATATCTTTTATAATGGACTAACTGATGCTTCCAAGGACCACTTGGATAGTTGTGCTGGTTGGGGTTTCCTGGAAAGAACAGTCGATCAAGCTGAATTGCTATTGAATAATATGTTGACTAATGAAAATAATTGGACTCTTCCTGAGCCAATTCCCAAGACAATTCCTAAGCCAACTCCTAAACCAAATCTGAAGAAGAGGGGTGTTCTCTTTCTTAGTCCTGAAGATATGCAAGAGGCAAAGAAATCTATGAAAGAAAAGGGTATTAGAGCTGAAGATGTTAAGAATTTACCTCCTGTCGAAGAAATACATGGTCTTGATAACCCAACACAGGTAGTAAAGGTAAATTCGCTCTATAGATATGATAAGGTTGAAATCCCATCTACTAAATTTGCTAGCCAATGCTTGGATGAATTTGATGACTTTATGGCTAGACAAGAAAATTTCAATGCTTATGTTGGTAGGGAATTAAAGAGTAATGCTTACATGATTGGACGCTTGAGTTATTATATGGCTAGTGTTAAAGGTGAACTTAAGCTCATTAGTAAATATGCTTCTATGGTTACCACTCAAGAAAAACAAGTACTTAAGGCTCAAAGTGATTTGCTCGATGAATTAAATAATAAACATGATTTTGCTGTTAGAGTGGCTACTAGAACTGGTAAAATGACTCAGGAACCTTTGTATCCTGAAGGCCATCCTAAGAGAATTGAGCAAGATTCTCATAGAAATAATTTAGATGCACCTTGTCCTTCTAAAAGGAAGAAAAAGAAAAATGATAGGACCTTGCATGCTTCTAGTGAACCTGTTGTAGACACACCTGAGAATCCTAATGATATTTCTATTTCTGATGCTGAAACACAATCTGGAGATGAACATGAACCTAGTGATAATGTTAATGATAATGTTCATGTTGATGCTCAACCTAGCAATAATAATGATGTAGAGATTGAACCTGCTGTTGATCTTGATAACCCACAATCAAAGAATCAACGTTATGATAAGAGAGACTTTGTTGTTAGGAAGCACGGTAAAGAAAGAGAACCATCGGTTCAGAAACCCATGCCTTTTCCTCCTAAGCTATCCAAGAAAAAGGATGATGAGGATTTTGAGCGCTTTGCTAAAATGATTAGACCTATCTTCTTACGTATGTGCTTAACTGATATGCTTAAAGTAAATCCTTATGCTAAATACATGAAAGATATTATTACAAATAAAAGAAAGATACCGGAAGATGAAATTTCCACCATGCTTGCTAATTACACTTTTAAAGGTGGAATACCTAAGAAACTTGGAGATCCAGGAGTACCAACTATACCATGCTCCAATAAAAGAAACTATGTTAAAACTGCTTTATGTGATCTTGGAGCCGGTGTTAGTGTTATGCCTCTCTCTTTCTATCGTAGACTTGAATTGAATAAGTTGACACCTACTGAAATATCTTTGCAAATGGCTGATAAATCAACTGCTATACCTGTCGGCATTTGTGAGGATGTGCCTGTTGTGGTTGCAAACGTCACTATTTTAATGGACTTTGTTATTCTTGATATTCCCGAGGACGATAGTATGTCGATTATCCTTGGTAGACCCTTTTTGAATACTGCAGGGGCTGTTATTGATTGCAACAAAGGCAATTTCACTTTTCATGTTAATGGTAATGAGCATACGGTATACTTTCCGAGGAAACAACGTCAAGTTCATACCATCAATTCTATTGGAAAAATTCCAACTATCATTATTGGAGGTTTTGAATTTCCTCTTCCTATTGTCAAGAAGAAATATGATATTCTTATTATTGGGGATATTCATATCCCAGTTGAGGCAACCTAGTGTTATTCGAACTTTCTCCCGTTCCATGTTATTCAGAATGAGTTTGTTAACAAGACTTGATCAACCTTGTTAGTGGATTCCTTTTGATGATCATGATATGGATGAAATTAGAAGGCACAACCTTCTGTACCCTCCTTTTACTTTCTGTTATTTAGATTAAATAAAGTAAAAATAGTATTTTTGTCTGTTTTCTGAATTATCCATGCAATAAAAAATACCCCGAAAATAAAAGTTCTCCAAATGCCCTGCAAATTTAATATAATTTTTTCTAGAATATTTGAGAATATCTGGCACTAAGAACACAGCAGGGGGAGCTGGCACCTGGTCACGAGGGTCCAGGGCACGCCCCCTGCCTTGTGGGCCCATGGTGGCCCCCCTCCACTTATTCCTGCACCCACACACTTCATCTTCCTCCCAAAAAAATCACCATCCAGCTCAAGCACGAGTTCTAGCTCACTTTGCTGCCATTTTCGATCTCCTTGCTCAAAGCTCCATTCACAAAACTGCTTTGGGGGATTGTTCCTTGGTATGTGACTCCTCCAATGGTCCAATTAGTTTTTGTTCTAGTGCTTTATTCATTGCAAATTTTGCTGCCTAGGTGACCCTGTTCTTGAGCTTGCATGTCAAATTTATATGGTCCCAAATAATTCTAATGCATGATATAGGCTCTAGGAACTTGTGGGAGTAGTTGCTATCAGTTTTGTTGAGTTTGATTCACTTTTATTTTGAGTTACTAAAAATTCCAAAAATTTTCAGAAAAAGATGAAGAGATTTTTCTTGAGGGGCTCTTCTAGCCAAGGCTCTAAGGATAAACAAGCTAAGGAGAGTGAAAAGGCCAAGTATAATCTCCCCTGTGTGGCGGAAGTACGATCGTGTGAATGGCCTTGTGATGATTTCTTGAGAGCAGCCAGGATTTATGATGACTTTTATTCTTTGGCTGATAATGCGGGCCTCACTGACTTCCTCCACGACCAGGTGATACGTCTCCAACGTATCTATAATTTTTGATTGCTCCATGCTGTATTATCTACTGTTTTGGGCAATATTGGGCTTTATTTTCCACTTTTATATTACTTTTGGGACTAACCTATTAACCGGAGGCCCAGCCCAGATTTGCTGTTTTTTTTGCCTATTTCAGTGTTTCGAGGAAAAGGAATATCAGACAGAGTCAAAACGGAACGAAATCAACTGGAGAAGTTATTTTTGGAAGGAAAGCCACCCGATGGACTTGGAGTGCATGTCAGGAAAGAAGGGAGGTGCTCACGAGGATGGGGGCGCGCCCACCCCCCTAGGGCGCGCCCCCTGCCTCGTGGGCACCCCTTCGGTCCACGGACGTACTTCTTTCACCCATATATACCTATGTATCGTAAAACTTCCAGAACAGAAGATAGATCGGGAGTTTCGCTGCCGCAAGCCTTTGTAGCCACCAAAAACCTCTCGGGAGCCCGTTCCGGCACCCTGCCGGAGGGGGAACCCATCACCGGTGGCCATCTTCATCATCCTGGCGCTATCCATGACGAGGAGGGAGTAGTTCACCCTCGGGGCTGAGGGTATGTACCAGTAGCTATGTGTTTGATCTCTCTCTCTCTCTCTCTCTCTCTCTCTCTCTCTCGTGTTCTCTCTCGTGTTCCTCTATGGCACGATCTTGATGTATCCCAAGCTTTGCTATTGTAGTTGGATCTTATGATGTTTCTCCCCCTCTACTCTCTTGTGATGAATTGAATTTCCCCTTTGAAGTTATCTTATCGGATTGAGTCTTTTATGAGAACACTTGATGTATGTCTTGCCGTGCTTATCTGTGGTGACAATGGGATATCATGTGCCACTTGATGTATGTTATGGTGACCAACTTGCGGGTTCCGCCCATGAACCTATGCATAGGGGTTGGCACACGTTCTTGACTCTCCGGTAGAAACTTTGGGGCACTCTTTGAAGTACTTTGTGTTGGTTGGATGAATCTGAGATTGTGTGATGCATATCGTATAATCATGCCCACGGATACTTGAGGTGACAATGGAGTATCTAGGTGACATTAGGGTTTTGGTTGATTTGTGTCTTAAGGTGTTATTCTAGTACGAACTCTTTTATAGATTGATCCGAAAGAATAACTTTGAGGTGGTTTCGTACCCTACCATAATCTCTACGTTTGTTCTCCGCTATTAGTGGCTTTGGAGTGACTCTTTGTTGCATGTTGAGGGCTTGTTATATGATCTATCTATGTTACTATTGTTGAGAGAACTTGCACTAGCGAAAGTATGAACCCTAGGCCTTGTTTCCTATCATTGCAATACCATTTGTGCTCACTTTTATCATTAGTTACCTTGCTGTTTTTATTATTTCAGTTTACAAAAACCTATATCTACCATCCATATTGCACTTGTATCACCATCTCTTCGCCGAACTAGTGCACCTATACAATTTACCATTGTATTGGGTGTGTTGGGGACACAAGAGACTCTTTGTTATTTGGTTGCAGGGTTGTTTGAGAGAGTCCATCTTCATCCTACGCCTCCCACGGATTGATAAACCTTAGGTCATCCACTTGAGGGAAATTTGCTACTGTCCTACAAACCTGTGCACTTGCAGGCCCAACAACGTCTACAAGAAGAAGGTTGTGTAGTAGACATCAAGCAGTTTCTGGCGCCGTTGCCGGGGAGGTGAGTGCTTGAAGGTATATCTTTAGATCTTGCAATCGAATCTTTTTGTTTCTTGTTTTATCACTAGTTTAGTTTATAAAAGAAAACTACAAAAAAATGGAGTTAAGTTTGTCTCTTATGCTGCATCTTTTTAATGTCTTTCGTGAAAATGATGGAAAGGAAAATTGTGCTCAAGTGCTAGAAGAAGAATTACATAGAATGCTTGGCATGAAATATGTGAATGATGAGCATGATTGCAATGTTGTTAGTATGAATTCCTTGAATATCCATGATGCTAATGATATGCAAAACCACAAGCTTGGGGAAGCTATGTTTGATAAAGATGATATTTTTTGTCCCCCAAGCTTTGATGAGCAAATTTACTATGATGAAAGCATGCCTCCTATCTATGATGATTATTGTGATGACACGTATGCTTTAAAGAATAATGATAACCATGAAACTTGTCATCTTGATCTTAATTTTCAATCACATGATAGTTATTTTGTTGAGTTTGCTCCCACTACTATTCATGAGAAGAATTTTGCTTATGTGGAGAGTAGTAAATTTTCTATGCTTGTAGATCATGAAAAGAATGCTTTAGGTGCTGGTTATATTGTTGAATTCATTCATGATTCTACTGAAAATTATTATGAGGGAGGAACATATGCTTGTAGGAATTGCAATAATGTCAAATTTCCTCTCTATGTGTTGAAAATCTTGAAGCTATGCTTGTTTTGCCTTCCTATGCTTGTTGATTATTGTTCCCATAAGTTGTTTGATCACAAAATCCCTATGCATAGGAAGTGGGTTAGACTTAAATGTGCTAGTCATGTGCTTCATGATGCTCCCGTTATGTTTCAATTCTTATCTTTTATGTGAGCATCATTGTCATCATCATGCCTAGCTAGAAAGGCATTAAAGAAAAGCGCTTGTTGGGAGACAACACAATATGTATCCTTACTGTTTTTGTGTGTCCACATGATTATGCTACTGTAGTAATCATGTTTTATAAGCTTTTGTTTCAATAAAGTGCCAAGTAAGACCTTTAGGATAGCTTACGGTGATAGTTGTGTTGATCCTGCTGAAAATCAGAAACTTTTGCACCCAGTAATTTAGTTTTGTTAATTCACAGAAACATGCTTATGATCTGATTCTTTTTTCTCTGGATTGGTACACGAATTTCTTAGGACTTCCTAATTTGGTAGGATTTTTGGAGTTCCATAGGTATACGTTGGATACAGATTACTACAGACTGTTCTGTTTTTGACAGATTCTGTTTTCTATGCGTTGTTTGCTTATGTTGATGAATCTATGAGTAGTATCGGAGGGTATGAATCATAGATAAGTTGGAGTACAGTAGATATTACACTAATATGAATTTAGAATGAGTTTATTACAGTACCTTGAAGTGGTGTTTTGTTTTCTTTCACTAACGGAGCTTACGAGTTTTCTATTAAGTTTTGTGTTGTGAAGTTTTCAAGTTTTGGGTAAAGATTCGATGGACTATGGAACAAGGAGTGGCAAGAGCCTAAGCTTGGGGATGCCCAAGGCACCCCCAAGGTAATATTCAAGGACATCCAAGAGCCTAAGCTTGGGGATGCCCCGGAAGGCATCCCCTCTTTCGTCTTCGTACCATCAGTAACTTTACTTGGAGCTATATTTTTATTCACCACATGATATGTGTTTTGCTTGGAGCGTCATTTTCTTTTGTTAGTATCTCCTTTCTGTTATTTAGATTAATGTTTTTCATCGTTAGTGTCAATAAAAATGTCAAGGATAGCCTTTGCCATGCTTATTTTGCTAGTATACATGTTGCTGTTTAAAAACAGAAAGTTTACCGCTGTTGCAAAAATTCCCTAGAAAAGTAAGAGCATGATATAATGTTGAAACTTTTTTCATATTGAGATCTGATAAATTTATTACAGTGGGAATTTTATTTCATAATTTTTGGAGTTAGGGAAGTATGATGAATCTTGCATTCTTTACAGACTGTACTGTTTTGACAGATTGCTGTTATGTTTGCGTTGTTTGCATATGTTTGCTTGTTTAACGATTCTATTTGAGGATAGGAGAGTTAAATATGCAGAGGCATTTAGTATGCAATGTTGAGTAATAATTTTAGTGATTTGTTATAGTAGAGAATGGTAAGGTTTTGCATTGGTTTGTACTAACCTATCTCACGAGTTTTTGTTGAGTTTGGTGTGGATGAAGCTTTTGATAAAAAGAGAAACCATGATATGAGAGGAATTAAGGAGACACAAAAGTTCAAGCTTGGGGATGCCCAAGGCACCCCAAGATAATATTTCAAGAAGTCTCAAGCACCTAAGCTTAGGGATGCCCCGGTAGGCATCCCACCTTTCTTCTTCAACAACTATCGGTTAGTATCGGTTGAGCCTAAGTTTTTGCTTCTTCACATGAGTTGTGATATCCTTGCAATGTAGTTTTCTTTAGCTTTGCATGCTGTTTGAATAAAGTATCAAGATCTGAAATTCTTAAACGAGAGGGAGTCTTCGCATAGTTACATAGTTATTTAGCTACTCATTGATCTTCACTTATATCCTTTCGGAGTAGTTTGTCATTTGCTCTAGTGCATCACTTATATCTTTTAGAGCACGGCGGTGGCTTATTTTTGTAGAAATTGCTAGTCTCTCATGCTTCACTTAGATTATTTTGAGAGTCGTTAATAGCATGGTAATTTGCTTAAAATTAATATACTTGGTATTCAAGATATGTGAAACTTTCTTTTGAATGCATTGAATACTAAGAAAAGTTTGATACTTGATAATTGTTTTGAGATATGGAGGTAGTGATATTAAAGTCATGCTAGTTGGGTGATTATGAATTTAAAGAATGCTTGTGTTGAAGTTATCAAATCCCGTAGCATGCACGTATGGTTAAAGTTGTGTAACAAATTTGAAACATGAAGTGTACCTGGCTTGTGCATCCCTATGGGTGGCGGTCAGGGACGAGCGATGGTCTTTTCCTACCAATATATCCCCCTAGGAGCATGCGTGTAGTACTTGGTTTTTGATGACTTCTAAATTTTTGCAATAAGTATATGAGTTCTTTTGGCTAATGGATTATACACACTTTTACCTTTCCGCCATTGCTAGCCTCTTCGGTACCGTGCATTGCTCTTTCTCACCTAAAGAGTTGGTGCAAACTTTGCTGGTGCATCCAAACCCTGTGATATGATACGCTCTTTCACACATAAACCTCCTTATATCTTACTCAAAACAGCCACCATACCTACCTATTATGGCATTTCCCTAGCCATTCCGAGATATATTGCCATGAAACTTTCCACCGTTCCGTTCATCATCATCATGACATATATTATTTTTGTCATATTGCCATTGCATGACCAGGTAGTTGACATCGTATTTGTGGCAAAGCCACCATGCATTATTTTTCATACATGTCACTCTTGATTCATTGCACCATCCCGGTACACCGCTGGAGGCATTCATATAGAGTCATATCTTGTTCTAGTTGTAATTCATATGTTGTAATGAATAGAAGTGTGATGATCATCATTATTAGAGCATTGCCAAAAGAAAAAAAAGGAAAAAAGAAAAAAAGAAAGGCCAAAAAGAAAAAAAAGGAAAGGCCCAAAAGAAAAAAATAAAAAAGAAAATAAATAAATAAATAAAAAGGGCAATGTTACTATCTCTTTTTCCACACTTGTGCTTCAAAGTAGCACCTTGTTCTTCATGTAGTGAGTCTCATATATTGTGCTTCAAAGTAGCACCATGTTTTTCATATAGTGAGTCTCATAAGTGGTCTTTTTCATACTAGTGGGAATTTTTCATTATAGAACTTGGCTTGTATATTCCTACGATGGGCTTCCTCAAATGCCCTAGGTCTTCGTGAGCAAGCAAGTTGGATGCACACCCACTAGTTTTCTTTTGTTGAGCATTCATTTATAGCTCTAGTGCATCCGTTGCATGGCAATCCCTACTCCTCATGTTGACATCAATTGATGGACATCTCCATAGGCCGTTGATTATTCTCGTCAATGTGAGACTTTCTCCTTTTTTGTCTTCTCCACACAATCCCCATCATCACATTCTATTCCACCCATAGTGCTATATCCATGGCTCACGCTCATGTATTGCGTGAAGGTTGAAAAAGTTTGAGATTATTTAAGTATGAAACAATTGCTTGGCTTTTCATCGGGGGTATAGAAGTTGGGAACATCTTTGTGTGACGAAAATGAAGCATAGCTTAACTATATGATTTTGTAGGGATGAACTTTCTTTTGCCATGCTATTTTGAGAAGACATAATTTCTTAGTTAGTATGCTTGAAGTATTATTATTTTTATGTCAATATGAACTTTTGTCTTGAATCTTTCGGATCTGAATATTCGTATCACAATTAAGAAGAATTACAATGAAATTATACCAACTAGCATTCCACATCAAAAATTATCTTTTTTATCATTTACCTACTCGAGGACGAGCAGGAATTAAGCTTGGGGATGCTTGATACGTCTCCAACGTATCTATAATTTTTGATTGCTCCATGCTTTATTATCTACTGTTTTGGGCAATATTGGGCTTTATTTTCCACTTTTATATTACTTTTGGGACTAACCAAGATTTGCTATTTTTTTTGCCTATTTCAGTGTTTCAAGGAAAAGGAATATCAGACGGAGTCAAAACGGAACGAAATCAACTGGAGAAGTTATTTTTGGAAGGAAAGCCACCCGATGGACTTGGAGTGCACGTCAGGAAAGAAGGGAGGTGCTCACGAGGGTGGAGGGCGCACCCACCCCCCTAGGGTGCGCCCCCTGCCTCTTGGCCCCCCCTTCGGTCCACCGACGCACTTCTTTCACCCATATATACCTACGTATCGTAAAACATCCAGAACAGAAGATAGATCGGGAGTTTCACTGCCGCAAGCCTCTGTAGCCACCAAAAACCTCTCGGGAGCCCGTTCCGGCACCCTACCAGAGGGGGAACCCATCACCGGTGGCCATCTTCGTCATCCCGGCGCTATCCATGACGAGGAGGGAGTAGTTCACCCTCGGGGCTGAGGGTATGTACCAGTAGCTATGTGTTTGATCTCTCTCTCTCTCTCGTGTCCTCTCTCGTGTTCCTCTATGGCACGATCTTGATGTATCCCGAGCTTTGCTATTGTAGTTGGATCTTATGATGTTTCTCCCCCTCTACTCTCTTGTGATGAATTGAGTTTCCCCTTTGAAGTTATCTTATCGGATTGAGTCTTTTATGAGAACACTTGACGTATCTCATGCCGTGCTTATCTGTGGTGACAATGGGATATCATGTGCCACTTGATGTATGTTATGGTGACCAACTTGCGGATTCCGCCCATGAACCTATGCATAGGGGTTGGCACACGTTCTTGACTCTCCGGTAGAAACTTTGGGGCACTCTTTGAAGTACTTTGTGTTGGTTGGATGAATCTGAGATTGTGTGATGCATATCGTATAATCATGCCCACGGATACTTAAGGTGACAATGGAGTATCTAGGTGACATTAGGGTTTTGGTTGATTTGTGTCTTAAGGTGTTATTCTAGTACAAACTCTTTTATAGATTGATCCGAAAGAATAACTTTGAGGTGGTTTCGTACCCTACCATAATCTCTATGTTTGTTCTCCGCTATTAGTGGCTTTGGAGTGACTCTTTGTTGCATGTTGAGGGCTTGTTATATGATCTATCTATGTTATTATTGTTGAGAGAACTTGCACTGGCGAAAGTATGAACCCTAGGCCTTGTTTCCTATCATTGCAATATTGTTTGTGCTCACTTTTATCATTAGTTACCGTGTTGTTTTTATTATTTCAGTTTACAAAAACCTATATCTACCATCCATATTGCACTTGTATCACCATCTCTTCGCCGAACTAGTGCACCTATACAATTTACCATTGTATTGGGTGTGTCGGGGACACAAGAGACTCTCTGTTATTTGGTTGCAGGGTTATTTGAGAGAGACCATCTTCATCCTACGCCTCCCACGGATTGATAAACCTTAGGTCATCCACTTGAGGGAAATTTGCTACTGTCCTACAAACCTGTGCACTTGCAGGCCCAACAATGTCTAGAAGAAGAAGGTTGTGTAGTAGACATCACCAGGCTGAACAGTGTCTCTTACTCACCAATACTTCCGTGCAAAATTTCTACTTTTATCCTAAGAAATCACCTCCTTCGGTAGAGTTTCATTTATATGATGTTGCTAAGAAGATGTCGCTATTTGAATTTTGCACGGTTTGCAAGATAGCTTTCGGGGGAAGCTTAGAGGAATCACATCGTAAAGATGTGGATGGATTTATTGATACTATTACTATAGGGGAAACGAGGAAGGTTTCCGATGCAAGAATTGTTGGGGGAACGTTGCATAAAATTAAAATTTTTCCTACGATTTCACCAGGATCCATCTATGAGTTCATCTAAGCAACGAGTCAAGGGAGTGAGTTTGCATCTACATACCATTTGTAGATCGAGTGCGGAAGCGTTCAAGGGGATGGTGATGATGGAGTCGTACTCGCCGTGATTCAGATCACCGATGACCAAGTGCTGAACGGACAGCACCTCCGCGTTCAACACACGTACGGTACGGACGATGTCTCCTCCGTCTTGATCCAGCAAGGAGGAAGGAGAGGTTGAGGAAGACAGCTCCAACGGCAGCACGACGGCGTGGTGTTGTTGGTGCAGCAGTACTCCGACAGGGCTTCGCCAAGCACGTACGGAGGAGGAGAGGTGTTGGGGAGGGGAGGGGCTGCGCCTTGGCTTGGGTGTTCAGCCCTCCCCTCACCCCTCTATTTATAGGGGAAAGGGCAAGGGGGGCCGGCTCCTCTAGATGGGATCTAGAGGGGGGGCGGCGGCCAGGGAGGGGGGACTTGCCCCCCAAGCAAGGGGCGCGCCCCCTCTAGGGTTCCCCCCCAACCCTAGGCGCATGGGCCCAAGGGGGGGCGCCCAGCCCTCCAGGGGCTGGCTCCTGCCCCAAGCAGCCCATGTGGCCCCCCGGGAGGGGTGGCCCCTCCCGGTGGACCCCCGGAACCCTTCCGGTGGCCCCGGTACAATATCGATATGCCCCCGAAACCTTCCGGTGTCCGTATGACAGCTTCCCATATATAAATCTTTACCTCCGGACCATTCCGGAACTCCTCGTGACATCCGGGATCTCACCCGGGACTCCGAACAACATTCGGTAATCACATACAAGTCTTCCTAATAACCCTAGCGTCACCGAACCTTAAGTGTGTAGACCCTACGGGTTCGGGAGACACGCAGACATGACCGAGACGGCTCTCAGGTCAATAACCAACAGCGGGATCTGGATACCCATGTTGGCTCCCACATGCTCCTCGATGATTTCATCGGATGAACCACGATGTCGAGGATTCAAGCAACCCCGTATACTATTCCCTTTGTCAATCGGTACGTTACAAGCCCGAGACTCGATCGTCGGTATCCCAATACCTCGTTCAGTCTCGTTACCGGCAAGTCACTTTACTCGTACCGTAATGCATGATCCCGTGACCAAACACTTGGTCACTTTGAGCTCATTATGATGATGCATTACCGAGTGGGCCCAGAGATACCTCTCCGTCATACAGAGTGACAAATCCTAGTCTCGATCCGTGTCAACCCAACAGACACTTTCGGAGATACCTGTAGTGCACCTTTATAGTCACCCAGTTACGTTGTGACGTTTGGTACACCCAAAGCACTCCTACGGTATCCGGGAGTTACACGATCTCATGGTCTAAGGAAGAGATACTTGACATTGAAAAAGCTCTAGCAAAACGAACTACACGATCTTGTGCTATGCTTAGGATTGGGTCTTGTCCATCACATCATTCTCCTAATGATGTGATCCCGTTGTCAATGACATCTAATGTCCATAGTCAGGAAACCATGACTATCTGTTGACCAACGAGCTAGTCAACTAGAGGCTCACTAGGGACATGTTATGGTCTATGTATTCACACGTGTATTACGATTTCCGGATAATACAATTATAGCATGAATAAAAGACAATTATCATGAACAAGGAAATATAATAATAATGCTTTTATTATTGCCTCTAGGGCATATTTCCAACAGTCTCCCACTTGCACTAGAGTCAATAATCTAGTTACATTGTGATGAATTGAACACCCATAGAGTTCTGGTGTTGATCATGTTTTGCTCGCGAGAGAGGTTTAGTCAACGGATCTGCGACATTCAGATCCTTATGTACTTTGCAAATATCTATGTCTCCATCTTGAACATTTTCACGGATGGAGTTGAAATGACGCTTGATGTGCCTGGTCTTCTTGTGAAACCTGGGCTCCTTGGCAAGGGCAATAGCTCCAGTGTTGTCACAGAAGAGTTTGATCGGCCCCGACGCATTGGGTATGACTCCTAGGTCGGTGATGAACTCCTTCACCCAAATTGCTTCATGCGCTGCCTCCGAGGCTGCCATGTACACCGCTTCACATGTAGATCCCGCCACGACGCTCTGCTTGCAGCTGCACCAGCTTACTGCTCCACCATTCAACATATATACGTATCCGGTTTGTGACTTAGAGTCATCCAGATCTGTGTCGAAGCTAGCGTCGACGTAACCCTTTACGATGAGCTCTTCGTCACCTCCATAAACGAGAAACATGTCCTTCGTCCTTTTCAGGTACTTTAGGATATTCTTGACCGCTGTCCAGTGTTCCTTGCCGGGATTACTTTGGTACCTTCCTACCAAACTTACGGCAAGGTTTACATCAGGTCTGGTACACAGCATGGCATACATAATAGATCCTATGGCTGAGGCATAGGGGATGATGCTCATCTCTTCTTTATCTTTTGCCGTGGTCAGGAATTGAGCCGAGCTCAATCTCACACCTTGCAATACAGGCAAGAACCCCTTCTTGGACTGATCCATTTTGAACTTCTTCAAAATCTTATCAAGGTATGTGCTTTGTGAAAGACCTATGAGGCGTCTCGATCTATCTCTATAGATCTTGATGCCTAATATATAAGCAGCTTCTCCAAGGTCCTTCATTGAAAAACACTTGTTCAAGTAGGCCTTAATGTTGTCCAAGAATTCTATATCATTTCCCATCAAAAGTATGTCATCTACATATAATATGAGAAATGCTACAGAGCTCCCACTCACTTTCTTGTAAACGCAGGCTTCTCCATAAGTCTGCATAAACCCAAACGCTTTGATTATTTCATCAAAGCAAATGTTCCAACTCCGAGATGCTTGCACCAGCCCATAAATGGATCGCTGGAGCTTGCATACTTTGTTAGCATTCTTAGGATCGACAAAACGCTCCGGCTGCATCATATACAGTTCTTCCTTAAGATGTCCGTTAAGGAATGCCGTTTTGACGTCCATCTGCCATATCTCATAATCATAGTATGCGGCAATTGCTAACATGATTCGGACGGACTTAAGCTTCGCTACGGGAGAGTAAGTCTCATCGTAGTCAATCCCTTGAACTTGCCGATAACCCTTAGCGACAAGTCGAGCTTTGTAGATGGTGACATTACCATCCGCGTCCGTCTTATTCTTAAAGATCCATTTGTTTTCTATCGCTCGCCGATCATCGGGCAAGTCAGTCAAAGTCCATACTTTGTTTTCATACATGGATTCTATCTCGGATTTCATGGCTTCTAGCCATTTGTTGGAACCTGGGCCCGCCATCGCTTCTTCATAGTTCGAAGGTTCACCGTTGTCTAACAACATGATTTCCAGGACAGGGTTACCGTACCACTCTGGTGCGGAACGTGTCCTTGTGGACCTACTAAGTTCAGTAGCAACTTGATCCGAAGTACCTTGACCATCATCATTATTTTCCTCTTCAGTTGGTGTAGGCATCACAGGAACATTTTCCTGAGCTGCACTACTTTCCCGTTCAAGAGGTAGTACTTCATCGAGTTCTACTTCCTCCCACTTACTTCTTTTGAGAGAAACTCTTTTTCCAGAAAGGATCCATTCTTGGCAACAAAGATTTTGCCCTCGGATCTTAAGTAGAAGGTATACCCAATGGTTTCTTTAGGGTATCCTATGAAGACGCATTTTTCCGACTTGGGTTCGAGCTTTTCAGGTTGAAGTTTCTTGACATAAGCATCGCATCCCCAAACTTTTAGAAACGACAGCTTAGGTTTCTTCCCAAACCATAATTCATACGGTGTCGTCTCAACGGATTTAGATGGTGCCCTATTTAAAGTGAATGTAGCTGTCTCTAGAGCGTATCCCCAAAATGATAGTGGTAAATCGGTAAGAGACATCATAGATCGCACCATATCCAATAGAGTGCGATTACAACGTTCGGACACACCGTTTCGCTGAGGTGTTCGAGACGGCGTGATTGTGAAACGATTCCACATTTTCTTAAGTGTGTACCAAATTCGTGACTTAAATATTCTCCTCCACGATCCGATCGTAAGAATTTTATCTTTCGGTCACGTTGATTCTCTACTTCATTCTGAAATTCCTTGAACTTTTCAAAGGTCTCAGACTTGTGTTTCATCAAGTAGACATACCCATATCTACTCAAGTCATCTGTGAGAGTGAGAACATAACGATATCCTCCGCGAGCCTCAACACTCATTGGACCGCACACATCGGTATGTATGATTTCCAACAAGTTGGTTGCTCGCTCCATTGTTCCGGAGAACGGAGTCTTGGTCATTTTGCCCATGAGGCATGGTTCGCATGTGTCAAATGATTCATAATCGAGAGACTCTAAAAGTCCATCAGCATGGATCTTCTTCATGAGCTTGACACCAATGTGACCAAGGCGGCAGTGCCACAAGTATGTGGGACTATCGTTATCAACTTTACATCTTTTGGTATTCACGCTATGAATATGTGTAACACTATGTTCGAGATTCATTAAGAATAAACCATTGACCATCGGGGCATGACCATAAAACATATCTCTCATATAAATAGAACAACCATTATTCTCGGATTTAAATGAGTAGCCATCTCGTATTAAACGAGATCCAGATACAATGTTCATGCTCAAACTTGGCACCAAATAACAATTATTAAGCTTCAAAACTAATCCCGTAGGTAAATGTAGAGGTAGCGTGCCGACGGCGATCACATCGACCCTGGAACCATTCCCGACGTGCATCATCACCTCGTCCTTCGCCAGTCTCCGCTTATTCCGCAGCTCCTGCTGTGAGTTACAAATATGAGCAACGGCACCGGTATCAAATACCCAGGAGTTACTACGAGTACTGGTAAGGTACACATCAATTACATGTATATCAAATATACCTTTGGTGTTGCCGGCCTTCTTATCCGCTAAGTATTTGGGGCAGTTCCGCTTCCAGTGACCCTTCCCCTTGCAATAAAAGCACTCAGTCTCAGGCTTGGGTCCATTCTTTGACTTCTTCCCGGCAACTGGCTTACCAGGCGTGGCAACATCTTTGCCGTCCTTCTTGAAGTTCTTCTTACCCTTGCCCTTCTTGAACTTAGTGGTCTTATTGACCATCAACACTTGATGTTCTTTCATGATTTCAACCTCTGCTGACTTCAGCATCGAGAATACTTCAGGAATGGTCTTCACCATCCCCTGCATATTGTAGTTCATCACAAAGCTCTTGTAGCTTGGTGGGAGCGATTGAAGGATTCTGTCAATGACCGCCTCATCCGGGAGGTTAATGTCCAGCTGGGACAGGCGGTTGTGCAACCCAGACATTTTGAGTATGTGCTCACTAACAGAACTATTTTCCTCATCTTACAACTATAGAACTTGTCGGAGACTTCATATCTCTCGACTTGGGCATGAGCTTGGAAAACTAGTTTCAGCTCCTCGAACATCTCATATGCTCCGTGTTGCTCAAAACGCTTTTGGAGCCCCGGTTCTAAGTTGTAAAGCATGCCACACTGAACGAGGGAGTAATCATCAGCACGAGACTGCCAAGCATTCTTAATGTCTTGGTTCTCTGGGACGGGAGCGTCACCTAGCGGTCCTTCTAGGACATATTGTTTCCTGGCAGCTATGAGGATGATCCTCAGGTTCCGGACCCAGTCCGTATAGTTGCTGCCATCATCTTTCAGCTTGGTTTTCTCTAGGAACGCGTTGAAGTTCATGTTGACATGAGCGTTGGCCATTTGATCTACAAGACATATTTTGCAAAGGTTTAAGACTAAGTTCATGATAATTAAGTTCATCTAATCAAATTAATATAATGAACTCCCACTCAGATTAGACATCCCTCTAGTCATCTAAGTGTTACACGATCCGAGTCGACTAGGCCGTGTCCGATCATCACGTGAGACGGACTAGTCATCGTCGGTGAACATTCTCATGTTGATCGTATCTTCCATACGACTCGTGTTCGACCTTTCGGTCTCCGTGTTCCGAGGCCATGTCTGTACATGCTAGGCTCGTCAAGTTAACCCTAAGTGTTTTGCACGTGTAAAACTGTCTTACACCCGTTGTATTTGAACGTAAGGATCTATCACACCTGATCATCACGTGGTGCTTCGAAACGACGAACTTTAGCAACGGTGCACAGTTAGGGGAGAACACTTCTTGAAATTTTGGTAAGGGATCATCTTATTTACTACCGTCATTCTAAGTAAACAAGATGCATAAACATAATAAACATCAGATGCAATTATATAATAGTGACATGATATGGCCAATATCATATAGCTCCTTCGATCTCCATCTTCGGGGCTCCATGATCATCTTCGTCACCGGCATGACACCAAGATCTCCATCATCGTGTCTTCATGAAGTTGTCACGCCAACGACTACTTCTACTTCTATGGCTAACGTGTTTAGCAACAAAGTAAAGTAATTTACATGGCGTTCTTCAATGACACGCAGGTCATACAAAAATAAAGACAACTCCTATGGCTCCTGCCGGTTGTCATACTCATCGACATGCAAGTCGTGATTCCTATTACAAGAACATGATCTCATACATCACAATATATCATTCATCATTCATCACAACTTCTGGCCATATCACATCACATGACAATTGCTGCAAAAACAAGTTAGACGTCCTCTAATTGTTGTTGCATCTTTTACGTGGCTGCAATTGGGTTCTAGAAAGAACATTTTCTTACCTACGAATAACCACAACGTGATCTTGTCAACTTCTATTTACCCTTCATAAGGACCCTTTTCATCGAATCCGCTTCAACTAAAGTGAGAGAGACAGACACCCGCCAGCCACCTTATGCAACTAGTGCATGTTAGTCGGTGGAACCGGTCTCACATAAGCGTACGTGTAAGGTTGGTCCGGGCCGCTTCATCCCACAATGCCACTGAAGCAAGATAAGACTAGTAGCGGCAAGCAAGTTGACAAGATCTACGCCCACAACAAAATTGTGTTCTACTCGTGCAATAGAGAACTACACATAGACCTAGCTCATGATGCCACTGTTGGGGGAACGTTGCAGAAAATTAAAAAATTTCCTACGGTTTCACCAAGATCCATCTATGAGTTCATCTAAGCAACGAGTCAAGGGAGTGAGTTTGCATCTACATACCACTTGTAGATCGAGTGCGGAAGCGTTCAAGGGGATGGTGATGATGGAGTCATACTTGCCGTGATTCAGATCACCGATGACCAAGTGCTGAACGGACAGCACCTCCGCGTTCAACACACGTACGGTACGGACGATGTCTCCTCCGTCTTGATCCAGCAAGGAGGAAGGAGAGGTTGAGGAAGACAGCTCCAACGGTAGCACGACGGCGTGGTGTTGTTGGTGCAGCAGTACTCCGACAGGGCTTCGCCAAGCACGTACGGAGGAGGAGAGGTGTTGGGGAGGGGAGGGGCTGCGCCTTGGCTTGGGTGTTCAGCCCTCCCCTCACCCCTCTATTTATAGGGGAAGGGGCAAGGGGGGCCGGCCCCTCTAGATGGGATCTAGAGGGGGGGCGGCGGCCAGGGAGGGGGGACTTGCCCCCCAAGCAAGGGGGGCGCCCCCTCTAGGGTCCCCCCAACCCTAGGTGCATGGGCCCAAGGGGGGCGCCCAGCCCTCCAGGGGCTGGCTCCTGCCCCACGCAGCCCATGTGGCCCCCCGGGAGGGGTGGCCCCTCCCGGTGGACCCCCGGAACCCTTCCGGTGGCCCTGGTACAATACCGATATGCCCCCGAAACCTTCCGGTGTCCGTATGACAGCTTCCCATATATAAATCTTTACCTCCGGACCATTCTAGAACTTCTCGTGATGTCCGGGATCTCATCCGGGACTCCGAACAACATTCGGTAATCACATAAAAGTCATGCTAATAACCCTAGCGTCACCGAACCTTAAGTGTGTAGACCCTACGGGTTCGGGAGACACGCAGACATGACCGAGACGGCTCTCAGGTCAATAACCAACAGCGGGATCTGGATACCCATGTTGGCTCCCACATGCTCCTCGATGATGTCATCGGATGAACCATGATGTCGAGGATTCAAGCAACCCCGTATACTATTCCCTTTGTCAATCGGTACGTTACAAGCCCGAGACTCGATCGTCGGTATCCCAATACCTCGTTCAGTCTCGTTACCGGCAAGTCACTTTACTCGTACCGTAATGCATGATCCCGTGACCAAACACTTGGTCACTTTGAGCTCATTATGATGATGCATTACCGAGTGGACCCAGAGATACCTCTCCGTCATACGGAGTGACAAATCCCAGTCTCGATCCGTGTCAACCCAACAGACACTTTCGGAGATTCCTGTAGTGCACCTTTATAGTCACCCAGTTACGTTGTGACGTTTGGTACACCAAAGCACTCTTACGGTATCCGGGAGTTACATGATCTCATGGTCTATGGAAGAGATACTTGACATTGAAAAAGCTCTAGCAAAACGAACTACACGATCTTGTGCTATGCTTAGGATTGGGTCTTGTCCATCACATCATTCTCCTAATGATGTGATCCCGTTGTCAATGACATCTAATGTCCATAGTCAGGAAACCATGACTATCTGTTGACCAACGAGCTAGTCAACTAGAGGCTCACTAGGGACATGTTATGGTCTATGTATTCACACGTGTATTACGATTTCCAGATAATACAATTATAACATGAGTAAAAGACAATTATCATGAACAAGGAAATATAATAATAATGCTTTTATTATTGCCTCTAGGGGATATTTCCAAACAAGAATTACTAGCATACATTTTCCTGTTTTACACTGCTTTGCAATATTTGCTAGCCGATGCTTAATTGGTCGCGGAAACTGTGGAAACCTTAGTGTTCCTGATATTATTATTTTGTTCCATGCTTTATTTCATGATAACTCTGTTAGTATGGGCGCCATTATTGCTAAACGTTTAAACCTGAACAGTACAAAGGGCCCCATCTTCGGAGGTATCTATGCTTCTCGCCTTGCTAAACATTTCAGGATACCCATTAGGCATTTTGAGAAAGAGGAAAAACTGCTGCCCCCTACCTTTCTAGATTATAAGAGCATGGTAGCACATGAGTTTATTATTAAAAATGATGATAAGATGCTTTTGTATAATTTGAGATTTAATAAGAAACACAATGAGACTATTATCTTGCATGCGCCCTCTTTGTTTGATTTAACTGCAGGCCCTTACTTCGTCTTGCCGGAGGCCGTCTATGCGCTCCGTGGCCAGACATCAGCTCCAGAGCCCGAGCCGGAACCACCACTTGACCCTTATCGTCCATCATCTTATCGGTGGTAACCGGAGGAGATCGCCAGCCAGTGGCAATATGATGACACTCCTCAGTACACCGGAGAGAGTAGCCATGATCCATGGGCATAGACCAACTTAGGCCAAAAGCCTAAGCTTGGGGGAGTATATATTTCTCACGAACATTACATTCATGTTCACACACTCATTCTAGTTGTCGGTGCTCATACTTTTTCATAGTACTATCCATGCTAGTTTAATTTCTTTTTCTAGCTTTCTTTTTGTGTGTTTGATAAACCTTAAGAAAAACAAAAAAATTAGCTAGTCTACTTTCCATGCTTGTAGTAGTAATTAAAAGAAAACCCAAACATACTTCTCGTTCTTCTTTTGCTTGTTGGGAGCTTTCCCGTGTAAATAGTTTTATTTCTTTTCTTTCCTTTGGGGGTCGAGAGGAGAAGACCATAATGAAAATGTTTAGTGGCTCTCATATGCATGATTGTTGATTTAACTTAGAGCCCATATTACCTTGTCTTCTCCCTTGAATTCAATGCTTGCAGATTCCAGCTTAGTCCAATGCATGTGCACTATTATTATTATACACATCGTTTGGTCGTGCAAGTGAAAGGCAATAATGACGATATATGATGGACTGATTGAGAGGAGAGAAGCTGGTATGAACTCGACCTCTCTTGTTTCTGTAAATATGATTAGTTCATCGTTCCTGATTCAGCCTATTATGAATAAACATGTTCGCAATGACAATTAGAGATTATAGTTGCTTATGCCATGCTTAATTAGCTAGGAGCTTATAATGGTTTACCTTGCATGCCAACATGCTATTAAAATGGTTGTGATGTGGTATGATAAGGTGGTATCCTCCTCTGAATGATTCGAGTGACTTGGCTTGGCACATGTTCACGCATGTAGTTGAAACAAAATCAACATAGCCTTCACGATATTTATGTTCATGGTGGATTATATCCTACTCATGCTTGCACTCGGTGTTGATTAATTTTAATGCATGTTCATGACTGTTGTCGCTCTCTCAGTTGGTCGCTTCCCAGTCTCTTGCTAGCCTTCACTTGTACTAAGCGGGAATACTGCTTGTGCATCCAAACTCCATGAACCCCAAAGTTATTCCATATGAGTCTACCATACCTTCCTACATGCGGTATCTACCTCCCGTTCCAAGTAAATTTGTATGTGCCAAACTCCAAACCTTTAAATGAAATTCTATTTTGTATGCTCGAGCAGCTCATGTATCAAGTAGGGTTGTCTGTATCCTCCATGCTAGGTGGGTTATTCTCAAGAGGAGTGGACTCCGCTCCTCATTCACGAGAAAATGGCTGGTCACCGGGATGCCTAGTCCCATGCTCAAATCAAATCAAAATAATTAAACAAAACTCCCCCAGGATTGTTGCTAGTTGGAGGCACCCGTTGTTTCGGCCAAGCCATGGATTGATGCTTGTTGGTGGTGGGGGAGTATAAACTTTATCATCCTGTTTGGGAACCGCCTATAATGTGTGTAGCATGGAAGATATCGAGATCTCATAGTTGTTACATTGACAGTGAAAGTATACCTCTCAAAATGTTATTCATCTCTATTTTAAAATCGAGCTCTGGTACCTCTACAAATCCCTGCTTTCCTCTGCGAAGGGCCTATCTATTTACTTTTATGTTGAGTCATCGCCCTCTTATTAAAAAGCACCCGCTGGAGAGCACCGCTGTCGTTTGCATGCATTACTATTAGCTTATATTGGGTATGACTGGTTCTCTTTAACCATGAATTACAATGTTTAGTCAGTCCTTGATCTTTAAAGGTACTCTGCATTTATGTTTTGCGGTCTCAGAAAGGGCTAGCGAGATACCATCTTGTTATACCATATTATGATTGTTTTGAGAAAGTGTTGTCATCCGAGATTTATTATTATTGCCCGCTAGTCGATTATGCCATTGATATGAGTAAACATGAGACCTAAGTGTTATTGTGAATACAGTTAGTTCATAATCTTTGCTGAAAACTTGAATGCTGGCTTTACATATTTGCAACAACAAGAGCAAACAGAGTTTGTAAAAGTTTTTCTTTATCACTTTCAGTTTGTCAACTGAATTGCTTGAGGACAAGCAAAGGTTTAAGCTTGGGGGAGTTGATACATCTCTGTCGTATCTACTTTTACAAACACTTTTGCCCTTGTTTTGGACTCTAACTTGCATGTTTTGAATGGAACTAACCCAGACTGACGCTGTTTTCAGCAGAACTGCCATGGTGTTATTTTTGTGTAGAAATAAAAGTTCTCGGAATGACCAGAAAATCCACGAAGCAACTTTTCAGAATTAATAAAAAATACTAGCGAAAGAATCAACATCAGGGGGCCCACACCCTGTCCACGAGGGTGGGGGGCGTGCTCCCTCCCCTAGGGCGCTCCCCCTGCCTCGTGGGCCCCCTGGACGTCGACCAACCTAAACTCCAACTCCACATATTTGCTTTCACGGAGAAAAAATTAGAGAGCATCGCGTTTTACGACACGGAGCCGCCGCCAAACCCTAATCTCTCTCGGGAGGGCTGATCTGGAGTCCGTTCGGGGCTTCGGAGAGCGGGATTCATCGCCGTCGTCATCATCAACCATCCTCCATCACCAATTTCATGATGCTCACCGCCATGCATGAGTAATTCCATCGTAGGCTTGCTGGACGGTGATGGGTTGGATGAGATTTACCATGTAATCAAGTTAGTTTTTTTAGGGTTTGATCCCTAGTATCCACTATGTTCTGAGATTGATGTTGCTATGACTTTGCTATGCTTAATGCTTGTCATTAGGGCCCAAGTGCCATGATTTCAGATCTGAACCTATGATGTTTTCATGAATATATGTGAGTTCTTGATCCCATCTTGCAAGTCTATAGTCACCTATTATGTGCTATGATCCGACAACCCCGAAGTGACAATAATTGGGATACTTCTCGGTGATGACCGTAGTTTGAGGAGTTTCAATTAGGACCCCGCTGCCACGTGAGGGTAGGACAAAAGATGTCATGCAAGTTCTTTCCCATAAGCACGTATGACTATATTCGGAATACATGCCTACATTACATTGATGAACTGGAGCTAGCTCTGTGTCACCTTATGTTATAACTATTACATGAGGAATCACATCCGACATAATTATCCATCACTGATCCAATGCCTAAGATATTTTCACATATTGTGCTCTGCTTATTTACTTTACCGTTGCTACTATTACAATTACTACAAAACTGCTACTGTTACTTTCGCTACTGTTACTGTTACCTCCATACTACTTTGCTACTAAATACTCTGCTGCAGATACTAAGTTATCCAGGTGTGGTTGAATTGACAACTCAACTGCTAATACTTGAGAATATTCTTTGGCTCCCCTTGTGTCGAATCAATAAATTTGGGTTGAATACTCTACCCTCGAAAACTGTTGTGATCCCCTATACTTGTGGGTTATCAACGATCAAAGGCCAGGCAGGCGCCAGCAGGCGCAGAGCGCCAGTTTCCTCTTTGGTGCAAGGGAGCCAAGCCGCAGGCGGGGAGTCCCGAGGGATCAACCAAAGGTTTCCATTCTGGTGCAACAAGACCAAGACTACCAGGATGGCAGGACGGAGGTCATCACCGAGCCAACCGCAGCATCACGGCTAGAGGCTTTTCGCAGGCGAAGACCACTTTAGTCAGGATAGGATGTACTACTTTTCCCCTTTCAAATCTGGCCGTTGTGGGATCCCTTCCCGCCAACATTTGGGAAGAGGACCAAGGCCACTATAAATAGGACATAGCCACCACCATAGAAGGGGGACCTGGTCGGATCGGATCCATTCTCACCCGATCACCTCACCAGCTCTCTTGAGCTCAAGAACACCTCACCTCCTGAGGCCAGTTCATCCACTATACTAGTTCATCCTCAGCCCTTCGAGGCAATCCACCAAAACGCTGGAGTAGAGTATTACACCGCAAGGTGGCCCGAACCAGGATAAATTGTTGTGTCTCTTTGTCTCTTTGAGCCCGACGCACTAGGCTTAGGAGGATTGCGAGTAGGCAGGCTGGGTAGGTTGAGATCTCTACACGCACCCCAGAGTTCGAACCTTTCATGGGTTTGCGGAACCCGTAATCCAAGATTTGGCACGCCAGGTAGGGGTGCGTCGGGGACCCTCTGCTCCGTCCGTCAGATCGCGCCATCAGCTTCAATGGCGGGCGCTTCTCCATCGACTCGACCGACGCGCGCCTTCGAAGAAGTGTCGGGGCTACGCCCTTTCGCCTCCTCCCTACGACGGGTGGAATGGCCGCCCAAGTTCAAGCCCGAGATGCTGCCATGCTACGACGGCACAGCGGACCCAGCCGGCTTCCTCCAGGCATACGAGGAGGCAGTCTGGGCGGCCAGCGGAGACAATAATGTGAAGGCCAACTGGCTCCCGATGGCCCTTGTAGGAGCGTCGTGCGCCTGGCTGCTCCACCTGCCGGAATCCTCTGTGGCCTCTTGGGAGGAGCTGTGTAGCCTCTTCGTCGTGCCCTTCATGGCGCATGCGCTTCCTGTTGTTGCAGTCCTCTTAGGAAGCTCGCAGGCACCACCTTCTAATCGGCATATCAAGCAGTTCTACTGTCAAGTAAGTGTTGCCCAGGTGAGCTCGGGGGCTCCTCCGGGCTGGGCAACACCAAAGGCCGACCTTTCCTTTAGCCCAGAAGACCATCCAGCGACCACGGTAGGAGCAGGAGCACTCCTAATGCTCTGCACCCCCACCATCTACAACGTGGCGGTTACCAGGACCTTCGTCGATAGCGGAGCCGGCCTCAACATGCTCTTCACGGAGGCGTTCGGCCTGCTGCACGTGCCTCCTGACCGCCTCCGCCCCACCAAGCCCTTCTCCAGGGTCGGCGGTGGCTTCACCCGCCCCTAGGGCAGCTCCGTCTCTCCGTCACCTTTGGGACCCGCAACAACTATCGCACCGAGCTCATCGAGTTCAACATTGCCCGGATCAACTTGCCATATAATGCCATCCTCGGATACCCCGCCTTGGCCAAGTTCATGGCGGAAACTCACCCAGCTTACAACCTCATGAAGATGCCTGGCAGCAACGGTGTCCTCATGGTGGCAGGGGACACCAAAGACGTGGTGCAGGCCCTCAAGCTTGTCTTCAGGTCTGCGACATCCGCGCTGCCTGGTGAGAAGGGGGGTCCTGGGGCCCCGGGAGTAGCACCGGCCAAGAAGAAGCAATTGTTCTCCCAAGACCGAGCCGAGACAAAGCAAGTGCTGGTCAGTGAGGAGGGGACGACCAGCGCCACCTTCACCATAGGAGCTGGCCTCCCTCAGGACCAGGAGAAAGCGTTGGTCGACTTCTTGTGCGCCAACAAGGACGTATTCGCTTGGGAGCCCAAAGACCTGGCTGGGGTCCCAAGGGGAATAATCGAGCACCACCTGAAGGTATGGCCAAACATGCGGCCTGTGAAGCAGAAGGCCCGCCGCCAGTCCACCAGAAGCAAGCATTTATCAGCCAGGAAAACCGCAAGCTGCAGGACACTATGGTCATCAGGAAAGTACGATACCCAGAGTGGCAGGCAAACCCCGTTGTCGTCCCCGAGAAAGGATGGAAGGAACGCATGTGTGTCAACTTCACCAACCTCAACAAGGCTTGCCCTCAAAATCCCTTTCCGCTTCCTCGCATCGATCAGATCGTGGACTCCACCGTCGAGTGTGACCTGTTGTGCTTCTTGGACGCCTTCTCAGGGTA
This sequence comes from Triticum aestivum, assembly GCF_018294505.1. Lineage (NCBI taxonomy): Eukaryota > Viridiplantae > Streptophyta > Magnoliopsida > Poales > Poaceae > Triticum > Triticum aestivum. The sequence goes on from NC_057801.1 coordinate 453,047,505, forward strand.
CCACCAGATCAAGATGGTCGTGCAAGATGTGGAGAAGACGGCATTCCTGACCCCCTGCGGAGTGTACTGCTACACCTGCATGCCCTTCGGGCTGCGCAATGTTGGGGCTACCTTCCAGCGGCTGATGCATATCGCCCTGGGCACGCAGCTTGGGAGAAACGCGGAGGCCTATGTTGATGACATAGTAGTGAAGTCTCGGGAGGCCGGGACCCTGATAGCAGATCTGGAGGAGACGTTTGCCAGCTTGCGCAAGGTGGACCTTCGGCTCAATCCCGAGAAGTGTGTATTCGGGGTCCCCTCTGGCAAACTGCTGGGCTTCCTGATGTCGCACAGAGGGATCGAGGCCAATCCAGAGAAGGTCAAGGCAATAGAAGACATGAGCCCCCCGCAGACCCTGAAGGAGATGCAGAAGCTGGCGGGCTGCGTAGCCTCGCTGGGGCGCTTCATCTCCAAGCTGGGGGAGCACGCCCTCCCGTTCTTCAAGCTGATGAAAAATAAGGAACCGTTCAAGTGGACCCCGGAGGCAGACGCAGCCTTTCAAGACCTCAAGAGATACCTAACCAACTCTATTTGGCAGCCACCCCTCACTCAGCCAGCACCGCCCTGGTGGCGCTAAGGAAGGAGCGCCCGTCCAAGGGCCCTCGGCAAGGCGCACAGTCACCAAGCAAAGCATGGCATCCTCAAGACAGCGCCCCTGGGGCCTCGGCCAACCCGGTGGCCGACATCCCTCCCGAGGCTGCGATTGACCCCGCAGGTGGGGGGCTCCTAAGGGCGGACCTCGCGAGACCGCCGAAGGCCCACGCCCTCAAGAAGAACAAGACTCCACTGGTGCCTCTCCCCTCGTCGAGCACCCTGTCTACTTCGTCAGCACGGTGCCAAGGGAGGCAGGGGCACGTTACCCCATGCCTCAGAAACTCTTGCTCGCGCTCTTCGTCGCCTCCCGAAAGCTGCACCACTACTTCCAAGGCCACCCCATCAAAGTCGTTTCGGCATACCCGCTGGAGAGGGTGCTCTGGAGCCCGAACGCCGCCGGGCGAGTTGCGGAATGGAACATCGAGCTTCAAGCATTCCATCTCGAGTTCAGCACCACCAGGGTCATCAAGGGTGCGGCCCTCACTGACGTCGTGGCCGAGGGTACTGACATCCCTGACCATGGGGTGAGCGAGGACTGCTCTCTCTTACCTAGGGACGAGGAGCCAGACGGGTGGATCATGTACTTTGACGGAGCGTTCGCACGACAAGGTGCAGGAGCAGGGGCCGTCCTCATCACACCCGCCAAGGACAAGCTCTACTACGCGGTACAACTATGTTTCCAGCAGGGCGAGAAGGTCTCCAACAACATCGCAGAATTCGAAGGCTTGCTCACCGGTCTCACGGCCGCGACGGCGCTGGGGGTGAAGCGCCTCACCATCAAGGGCGATTCCCAGCTCCTCGTCAACTTCTCCAACAAGGAGTACACACCCAAGGATGAGCACATGGAGGCATACCTAGAAGAAGTACGCAAGATGGAGAAGTGGTTCTTGGGCTTAGAACTGTAGCACGTGCCACGAGGGACGAACAAGGAGGCGAACGATATCACCAAGAAAGCCTCCCGCAGGCTCCCCCAGGAGCCGGGGGTGTTTGAGGAGCGGCTCTTCAAGCCATCCGCGGCTCCCCCTGACGGTGTCAAAACCGGCGGATCTTGGGTAGGGGGTCCCAAACTGTGCGTCTAAGGCTAATGGTAATAGGAGGAAGAGGACACGATGTTTTACCCAGGTTCGGGCCCTCTCGATGGAGGTAATACCCTACTTCCTGCTTGATTGATCTTGATGATATGAGTATTACAGGAGTTGATCTACCACGAGATCGTAGAGGCTAAACCCTAGAAGCTAGCCTATGATTATGATTGTTGTTGTCCTACGGACTAAACCCTCCAATTTATATAGACACCCAAGGGGGCTAGGGTTACACAGAGTCGGTTACAGAGAAGGAGATCTACATATCCGAATTGCCAAGCTTGCCTTCCACGCAAAGGAGAGTCCCATCCGGACACGGGACGAAGTCTTCAATCTTGTATCTTCATAGTCCAACAGTCCGGCCAAAGTATATAGTCCGGCTGTCCGAGGACCCCCTAATCCAGGACTCCCTTAGTAGCCCCTGAACTAGGCTTCAATGACGATGAGTCCGGCGCACAGATTGTCTTCGGCATTGCAAGGCAGGTTCTTCTCCAAATCCTCCAGAGTATTGTTGTAACGAGCAGTGTCCGGCTCCTCATCAATGTCGAGCTCCTCGGCTTCTATGCTTTAATAACGGTTGTCTCCACGTGTCGAGTGAATGCGAGAAGTCGAGGCATTTTTACATTTGCCACCCCGACCATGCGAGTAAACCGTTTATAAAAGAGACGGGGATTCTCAGATCCAAATCACACCATCTCCTCCCAGCGAGTATTCATCAGAGAGCGTTCGAAAAAACCCATACCACCATGGCCGGTCGTCGCGGTTCCTCCTCCCGCTCCCGTAGCACTAGGCCAGGCGATTGGGAGAAGTGTTCTGTCCCCCACAGCCGACTAGTAGAGTTGCAGACCAAGGGGTTTCTCCCGCCTGCGTACATGGTCCTTGTCCGAGCTGGACTAGCCACTTATAATGGCGGGGAGCAAGCGAAGAGCTCTCCAAACCCATCCAAGGGAGAGCGGGTATGCTTCTTCCCCTATTTGCTGAGGGGACTCAGATTTCCAATCCATCCTTTCCTCCGCGGGCTCCTGGAGTTCTATGTCCTCCAGCTGCATAACTTCACCCCAGCATCCATACCGCATATCGCATGCTACGTTGCCTTCTATGAGCTATTTCTGGGTTGCGAAGCTCATTTCGAGCTGTGGAAGAGACTATTCTGCCTCGTACCCCGCACTCAGGAGGGGTCAATATATCAAGTGGGCGGAGCCGAAATATGGCGCATCGCCGGGACCGGATACCTATTCGGCACCCCAAAGAAGACATCTGAAGACTGGCCCTCAGAATGGTTCTACATGGAGGACGTCCCTCTTCCGGACCCTATTCGGAAGGGCCTTCACAAGTTTGTAAATGCCCCGTTGAAGAAACGCCACAGCTGGCGCCCCAGGAGCCCCCAGGAGGAAGATAATAGAGAGATCCTTTTCCTGATCGACAGGATAAATACGCTGGCCAAATCAGGACTAACAATAATTGAGGTTATGTCCATATGTATAATGCGGGGAGTGCAGCCGCTTCAATATCGGGGAAAACCATGTGGCACTTCAATGGAGAAGATGACGCCACCCGCTGCGGCCGTAAAGGTCCGGACTCTCCTGCTGCTCTGGCGAAGATATTGTCCGATTTGTACAAAGGAGAAGAGGAGGATTTCATCCATATCAAGCCACGGGATGGATTCTCCATGTACAACCCCCCAAGCTGGGTGAGTTGCTATCTTTTATTCCAGTCTTGCTCACTTTTTTAGCATAGATGTTTACTTCGTCAATTCATAGCAGGAACTGCGAAGAGCTATGAAGGATGTTCACAGCCCATCTCCACAGCCAGAGGACCCCAACCGGGCTCTCGACCCCGGACTCGAAGCAGACCCAGACACATTTGTGGAGCTTGTTGACAGGAAATTTTACCAGTTAAGCTGCGATGGTGTGATGGTGGCCATCATAGCTGATTATCTTAGCCTACTCCCTGTATCCCAGGTAAGTAAAGCCAGACTCCCAACCTCCAAAAAGGATTCCCTCTTTACTCTTCACCCACCGCACATGTATTGCGTCTTACAGGGAAGGCCATCGGGGCGCCAAGCCAAACCCGCAGTGACTCGCCAACAAGGGGCACCGAAGTCGGGTAGGCTTAAAAGGAAGGCGGTCAGGACCGAGACGCTATTGCAAAGGTATATTTAGAAACCTGCCACGAAATCATCATCGTTAAAATATAACAATGTCCACTGTCTTGTGAAAGAAAAAGCGCTTGCCGGACTATATTCTGAGAGCCTGCTGGTCACGCCTCCACCAGCCGGACTCTGAGGCCGGACTCAAGGGTGGAGGTCAACACGGACGATCCTCCAACAGAGGATGCAGATAGATTTTCTGCTACAAACTCCAAAGTGGAGAGCACCATGAATCATAGGCGCCGTCGGGCCGCACTACGCGACCCTAATTTCTCTGAAGAGGCGTTCAATGCCTTTAACTCACGGGACGCGTACATCCAGGCTGCTCAAGGTGGCCTCACCAGGGCCATAGACTAGTTAGTGAAGGATATACGGGTAATAAAATTTGATAAGTATGTATATCCATAGCCCCTGAGACTTGAAACAGTTGGCACAACTGACTTAAGGATCCTCGTGTGCATAGGTTTTGACAAAGAAGAATAACTAGCTATCTAAAGAGCTGGAGGAGTGCAAGGCCCAACTGCGGGCCGCAATTGCTGTGATGGAGGAGTCTACGAAGGCCGCATCTGGTAATTTTTGCTTTAAATGAAAATAATGTCATGGCATGTACCCGTTAAGTATTCGGCATGAATGCGATTCTAACAATAGATGCTGCATACAATCCCGAAGGCAATCCGGATATCATACCAGAGGATGAGCAACATGTTCAGTGACAGCTGAAGGCTGGCCAGCGTGTGCTTACAAAGGTTATAAAGAAGAAAAATACTCTCCAAGACGCGAACATCCGACTAGACGTCAAATTAAAGGATGTTCGGGCCCGGCTTGCTGACTCCGTAAAGGAGAATAAGAGGCTTCGACATGACATATTCAGGAAGTGCTCTGACGAACCACTATAAAGTTCGGTGAAGAACCGTGCTAATAGAATTATGTCTGTAGGCATGCTGACAGGTCGTCCCGAATAGGAGATGCCCGGATCTGTAGGCGATCTTCTGCCGGAGCTCTCTCAACTGCACGAACAAGTTCGGCAGGTGATGCGAGGCATTGCCCAAGCCTTGTGGCCATCCGCCTCCCTGCCAGGAGGCATGGGGGAGCTTGTGGAGATGCTCATGGGAGCACGGCGGTGCTTCCGATTATGGAAGATATCGGCCTGCTGACAAGGTGCGAGGGAAGCCTGGGCCATGGTGAAGACGCGATATACCAAGGCTGACCCGAACCACATGGCCGAGGTCGGACCTGTAGGATCAGATGGGAAAGAGATCCCTGTAAGTCTGGTATATGACCAGGTAGCATTAGCCGCCAAGTATTCCCAACAAGACTGTAGGCTAGACAGCCTGTTGGATGGTATAGAAGAAGAATTTAGTCACTCTAAGTGACTTTGTACTTCGAAGGACACATTTTGTCCCTAGCCGGATTGTAAATCATTTGTCTTGGCCGACCTTTTCGCTTCAACCATTGGACCCGACAGTCCAGAGTGTATCTGAATACCCGCTCGGTTACGTGAAAACCGGGGCACGCGTGGAAACCAGGTGTAGGGGTCATAAGTGCTTGAACAGACAAGTACCCAACTAGTTATGTTATATTACATAGGTAGTAAGAAACATCTTCCAAGGAGAATAGTTCGGTTAAGGGTTCCTTTCCCTGGGTGTGCATGCATTAATGTGCATGTCCGAACTGCGAAAATTTACGCAGGATATAAGCATCTGGGGGCATGTTTTGTAATAGGTAAAATACATCTTTTGTTCACCAACCAAATATTCCCTTAAGAATGCTAGCTTTCGGCTTCACCCAATCTGAGGTACACATCCGGCTGACCCAACAGTAACAATTGCAGAGGTGCTCCCCTTATGCCCTAGCCGAATTAACGGGAACGTAGGGCATAAACACAAGAGCCAGGCAACCCAGCTTGGCCAAAACTTAAGTCATATCGATGCATATAGTGGTGAAAAAAGGCACATACGGAGAAGTGACGCATATGTGGTGGGCATAAAGCCCAGAAGACAATTAAGCTTCTGTGTAAGAAGCCCCCAGGTATATTGAGCGTGCATAGCGCGGCCAGAGTGTGCGGTCAAAGCATACTTGAAGCTTTTAAGGCTATAAATGTAAAAGGGAGAGATAGAGGGTATAATTTAAAAAGGAAGACGGAGGTAAGGAGACAAACAGAGAGTTCGGCACTAGGCGTAGAATCTTCGGAGTCTGGCCGCGTTCCATGGGTTTGGCTCAAGTCGATTGTCTGATGCATCACACAAACGGTACGCACCTCCAGTGAGAACTTTGTCAATGATGAAGGGGCCCTCCCACTTGGGCTTGAGCTTGTCCTTTTTCTTCTCTGGCAGGCGTAGAACAAGTTCGCCAATGTTATAAGTTTTGGCCTGCACTTCTCTGCTTTGATACCTTCGAGCCCGCTGTTGATAGAATGCGAAACGGGCCTTTGCGACATCACGCTCCTCCTCCAGGGCATCTAAGTTGTCCTGCCGATCCAGCTCAGCTTCTCTCTCTTCGTACATGTGCACTCTAGGTGAATCATGTATGATATCCCAGGGTAGCACTGCCTCTGCGCCGTACACCATAAAAAATGGTGTGTGTCCGATTGTGCGATTTGGTGTGGTCTGCAGCCCCCATAATACGGAGTCGAGCTCCTCGACCCAGTGCGTATCTGATTCCTTCAAGGATTGCACTAGTCTGGGTTTAATGCTCCTCATAATAAGACCGTTTGCTCGTTCGACTTGACCGTTTGTTTGGGGGTGATAGATGGAGGCGTAATCAAGTTTTATGCCCATTTTGCTACACCAGGTTTTCACCTCATCAGCTATAAAGTTTGAGCCGTTATGGGTGATGATGCTGTGGGGGACACTATAGAGGTGTATGACCCCGGATATAAACTCTATCACTGGTCCGGATTCGGCCGTTTTAACTGGTTTGGCTTCTATCCATTTGGTGAATTTATCGACCATGACCTACAAGTATTTCTTCTTATGGCTTCCTCCTTTAAGGGGTCCAACCATATCGAGCCCCTAGACCGCAAAGGGCCAAGTTATGGGGATTGTTTGGAGGGCGGTGGGTGGCATATGGCTTTGATTTGCAAAAAGCTGGTAACCGACGCAGTGTTGGACAAGGTATTGTGCGTCTGCCCGGGCTGTCGGCCAGTAGAAACATGTACGCAAGGCCTTGCTTATGAATGCCCGAGCTGCAGCATGGTGGCCGCCGAGTCCGGCATGAATTTCAGCCAAGAGCTGCCGCCCTTCCTCTTCGGAGATGCACCTTTGGAGCACTCCGGTCGCGCTTTTCTTATAAAGCTCTCCCTCGTGGACTTTGTAGGCTTTAGAGCGCCGCACAATGCAAAGTGCCCCATTTTGGTCCTCCGGGAGTTCCTGCCTATTTAAGTAAGCTAGGAAGGGTTCCATCCACGGGGCAATGACCGCCATAATCACGTGGGACGAAGGTGCGATTTTGATGGCGGAGCCTCCGATTAAGTCAGATTGTTCAGGATCTGGGGTTGTATGCGGATCCGGACTAGTATTGTCGGACTCTCCTTTCCATACCACGAATGGCTTGAACAGCCTTTCCAAAATAAATATTTGGTGGGACGGAGTCACATTTAGCGCCGATGCGGGCAAGGATATCCGCCGCTTGATTGTTTTCTCGAACCACATGGTGGAATTCGAGCCCCTCGAATCAAGCTGACATTTTGAGGACGACATTACGGTAGGCCGCCATTTTCGGGTCCTTGGCGTCGAAGTCTCCATTTATTTGAGATATTGCGAGATTTGAATCCCCACGTACTTCTAGACGTTGAATGCCCATGGAGACCGCCATCCGAAGACCGTGCAACAATGCCTCATACTCAGCTGCATTGTTGGAATCTGTGGAAAGTATTTGGAGTACGTATTGGACTGTATCTCCAGTGGGGGACGTCAGGACGACGCCAGCCCCTAGACCAGCTAGCATCTTAGAGATGTCAAAGTGCATGATCCAATTGGAGTACGCACCGTACTCTTTAGGGAGTTCGACTTCTGTCCATTCGGCAACGAAGTCAGCTAGTACTTGTGACTTAATGGCCCGCCGTGGTTTGTATGTTATGTCGAACGGGAGGAGCTCGATAGCCCATTTTGCAATCCGGCCAGTGGCATTGCGGTTATTTATTATTTCATTGAGTGGTACTTTGGAGGCCACCATGATTGAACACTCTTGAAAGTATTTTCGTAGTTTTCGGGATGCAATGTAGACCGCGTATGCTATCTTTTGATAATGTGGGTACCGTGACTTGCATGGAGTGAGGAAACTGGATACGTAGTATACCGGCTTTTGTAGTGGGAATTTATGTCCATCTTTCTCTCGTTCGACGACGAGCACTGCGCTTACAACCTGGTGTGTTGCAGCTATGTGTAGCAGCATGGGTTCTCTGACATTTGGCGCTGCCAGAATTGGATTGGTGCCAACAATGGGGCCAGCCGTTAACCGAGCCGTAAGTGAACCAAGGCACTTTAGTAAATACGCCCTGCTCTTTTCCTGAGAATAACAACCGAGACATATGTTTTGCAGTCCGGCTCATGGCCCTTCTCAACAATGTTTGTCTTCGGGGGATCTTCTTCCGGAGATGATGGAGAGCAAAACGCCTCCTCCTGCTTCCCCGCCTCATGAGGCGGACGACCCTGAGGTGTCGTCCTGGAGGATCTCTCCTAGTTCGCAAAGGCCAGAAGGTAACTCTTCGGCCGCCCGAAGTCCGGAGTTCTCGGCTCCTAAGGAGACCAACAGAAAAAGCCTAGGACTGTCCGGTGTACAACCAGACACATTGATGGGTCTTCTGGAGCAAGCGGCTATCTCAGAGGTACATCGTACCTTAATGGGTACGGTGGTTGAGAGGATTTTATCCGCAAAAAGCGGGTTGAACAAAGCTTTTATGAGCCTGCTAAGAGGCTTTGAGGTACGCAAAGTGATATATATATATATATATATATATATATATATATATATTTGACCGTACCGCACACGCAAGGTGTACTTTGTATAGATAGTAGCCCCTGAGACTCTGGTTGCCATCCAGACAAGGCGAGCAGAGGATCATAGCCTTAGGTAATGATAGAGCTGTTTTTGTGCGCAGGCGGCTGCAGATCCGGCGGCTGACCGGACTGCTGAATTTGCCGAATTAAGGAGGCAACTTGACGTGGCAGATGCGGACATCACGCTTGTAAACAAGCGGCTTGACGAGGCACAGGGTATGTATATTCGGGTGGTTAGCAAATATTAAGAAGAGCATGGTGCTAGTATTTATAGTATGCTTTGACTGCAGATGGAGCTGCCGCCGTGGAGACCCTTCGGGCAGAACTTGCCCAAGCCAAGGAGAAATCCAAGAGAAGTGATGCGGCCGCCCTGAAGGCAGCTGAGGAATTAAAAGCCAAACAGGCTGCTCATCACCAAAGTGAGGATAAAATAGCCAACATGGCTATTGAGCTACAAAATGCTGCCAGCCGATATGAGCTTCTCAAAAGGGAAAACCAAACGAAAACGGCTGACCTGGAGAAGGCCTTGCAAGCAGCAAAGGAAACTCGCTCTGAAATCAAAGTGGCACGGGAGGAGCTTCGGCAAGCCGGTGATATCGCAGCTGGGAAGCCCTTTTATTGCGAAAGAAGTTCGGCTATCCGAAATATGCCCCTCTTGATCAATTGTGGAGTTCGGCAGACGCATACTTGGATTTAGCAAAGAGTGCTGCTGATGCGAAGGAGTACTTCAAGGATCGGAAAGATCATGAGGTGGAAAGATTGTTCTGGTCACAGTTTAGTGCTCCAAAGTGCCCGCTACTATTGAATGAGCAAATGGCCGAGTGGGCCGAGCTCCATAGGTTGTCCGGGCTTGCCATGAAGGTTGTCGTGGATCATCTGTGGCCTAAGGAACCGAGCCTGGGTAGTTATTTTGGTTTGGTGCAACGATTTCTTCGTGTTGTGCCGCATATCGACGCTGTTAAGAGGTCGGCATGCATAGAGGGTGCACGGATGGCTCATGCCCATTTTAAGACATATTGGGCGGAGATGGAGGCCACCGATATTGCAACCAGGGGTCCGCCCGGGGGTCAGGACTCGCCCGAGCACTATTTTGAAGAAGTCCTAGAAGGTGCCTGTTTAATAGAGGCTCAGTGCTCAAAGAATACCATGTTCCTGTGACATGTATCTTGATTGTAAAAACAATGCTTTGGATAATAAAGGCTATATTTATACTTTTGCCCGTAAAGTATTGTAGTGCCTCCTGTGCGGCCGTTTATGTATGTATGTATATAACCTGAAAGTTTGCAGTCGTTGGCTTCAGCCCCCATGCATATAATGCGGGGGTGTTCGGCAAAGCGCGTAATCACACTTGATCCAACGTCTTGGTCCGTTAAGGAGGTGATAGCGCGGCGAACAAGGCAATCGGACTATATAGCTTTAACACTTTCACTTAGCCATATGAGTTTGACGGTGGGGCTACTATATAGCCCCTGGTATGTCTGCGCTCATCCGAATACGGTGCATGTACATACGTGACCGGGAAACCGGTCCTTTGTTAATGCGGAGGAATCACGAAGATTCCGCTGGGTCATCGAGTGGTTGACCAGTCTCTCGCTTTATCATGACAATCACTTTTCGGCTTTCTCTACTGAGGTGCTCATCCAGATGAACCAGGGCCCAATCGCAGTAGTTCTCCCGGTACCACCTTAGCCGATAGTGCGGAACGTAAGGTAGCAAAACACGGGAGCCGGGCAAACCCAACTATTGACCAAAGACATGATTCGGAGCTGATGCATATAAGGCCAAACTCACGACACTGAACACTCATGAAGGTATTCAGACTTTACAACATATACTGGGCGGCATACCGCCCTCGATAATGAACCCTGAATTTCTAGGTACGTGCATTAGTCTGGCGTGACGAAAGAGCGGCTGTGGTGAGAGCATAGTTCTCAAAAACACATTGGTTGCTGCCCTTGTAATGTCTATTTTAGATCGACGAACAATAAACTTGCCAATAACGCCGACCAAGAGGGTTTGAACCAACAGCAGATGAGAAAAAAAGGTTTACACGGGGTCTTAATCTAAAAATAAACCTTTGAACGGGGCCGTGCTGCATGTCTGCACCTTTGTCTCCGTTGTACCGTATCCTGGAAGGGTGTAGCACCATGGTCATCTATAAAAGAAAAAAGGAAAAGCCTAGGTGAAAGAGTCTGGTGTGACTGTGCAGAAAGTTTGTTACTCTTAATGAACCATGAGAATTCAATTTCTTGAGTGTAAATAGGGTCCAGCCGAACAATGGATTCTTTTCGTGCGGGCCACCCCTAGCACCACATATGGGGGTATAGCTGTTAGTCAAGCTCAGGTTTATCTGGGCTACTACAAATAGTGGTGCACCAAACACGTCTAGCCGTGTCCGTGGTCTTCGATGACCGATTAGTTACTTGGGTTGGTGAGGCCGGTCAGTGGTTCGGCTTCTAGAGCTGCCACATATTCTTCCGCATGCAGGGAGCGCTCTATATTTCCGCTAATTATGATGACGCCATGTGGACCGGGCATCTTAAGTTTAAGATAAGCGTAATGTGGAACTGCATTGAAACGAGCAGAGGCTGTTCTTCCGAGTAGTGCATGGTAGCCGCTTCAGAATGGAGCGGTGTCGAAGATTAGTTCTTCACTTTGGAAGTTGCCGGGAGAACCGAATACAACCTCTAGTGTTAGAGAGCCCGTGCAGCGGGCCTCTATGCCTGGTATTACTCCTTTAAAGGTAGTATTGCTTTGGCTGATTCTTGACGGGTCTATCCCCATCTTACAGACAGTGTCCTGATATATCAGATTAGGACTACTACCACCGTCCATGAGGACTCGGGTCAGATGGTATCCGTCAATTATTGGGTCGAGCACCAAGGCAGCCGAACCTCCATGCTGGATACTAGTCGGATGATCCCTGCGATTGAAAGTGATCGGGCAGGCCGACCATGGGTTGAATTTGGGGGCGACGGGTTCTACAGCGTATACATCTCAGAGTGCGCATTTGCGCTTCCTCTTTGGTATGTGGGTTGCATAAATCATGTTCGCTGTTTTGACCTCTGGTGGAAATTTTTTCTGTCCCCCAGTGTTTGGCTGGTGAGGTTCGTCCTCGTCTTCACTTGGCGGCTCCCTCCCCTTGTGTTCGGCGTTTAGCTTGCCGGCCTGCTTGAAGACCCAGCATTCTCTATTGGTGTGATTCGCATGTTTCTCGGGGGTGCCATGAATCTGACATGATATGTCTAGAATTTTGTTTAGGCTGGCCGGTCCATCTTTGCTGCCTTTAGATGGCTTCTTCTGTTGACCGGGTCGAGAGCCCCTGAATCCGGCGTTTACAGCCATGTTGTCTGGGCCGTCTTCATTTTTTCGACGCTTCTTTTTATTGCGTCGCGGCTTCCCATTGTTGTCCCTGACTTCGGATGTGCCTAGGTCGCTGGTGCCGCTGCGGGCCAACCAACTGTCCTCGCCCGCGCAAAAGCGGGTCATAAGGCTTGTTAGGGCTGCCATTGTCCTCGGGTTTTCCTGGCCGAGGTGTCTGGCGAGCCATTCGTCCCGGACACTGTGTTTGAAAGCCGCTAATGCTTCGGCATCCGGGCAGTCGACGATTTGGTTCTTCTTGGTGAGAAATCTATTCCAAAGCTTACGGGCTGACTCTCCGGGTTGTTGGATTATGTGACTTAAATCCTCTGCATCCGGAGGTCGGACATAGGTCCCTTTGAAAATTAGCCCTAAAAGCGTCCTCAAGTTCCTCCCAACTTCCAATTGAGTTTTTGGGGAGGCTTTTCAACCAGTGCCGAGCTGGTCCTTTCAACTTGAGGGGCAGGTATTTGATGGCGTGGAGATCATCTCCGCAAGCCATATGGATGTGAAGAATAAAGTCCTCAATCCAGACCGCAAAGTCTGTCATTCCGTCGTATGCCTCTATGTTTACGGGTTTAAATCCCTCTGGAAATTCATGATCCAGCACCTCATCGGTGAAGCACAGGGGGTGTGCGGCACCCCTGTATTTGGATGTGTCGTGGCATGCTTCCGATGGATGTAGTGTTCGGTGTTGATTCCGAGCTGGTATTCGATCAGTATAGTCGTTTTGGTGGCCGTGATGCTGCATAGGAGCATGCTTCCTGGATCCATAGATGGACCTGGCCATACCGGCTCTTTTGTCCAGGTGCTCACGTAGATCATGGGCTGACTTGTGTGCGGCGTCATTAGCCGCTCTGTCTCGGCCACGGGGTGGTCGGTCCGGCAGATTGGCCGTATTGTTTTTCGACGGGATGGGCTCTATAGCCTCATCGTCGAATTCGGGCAGCAGCTTGTGCTTTGGGTAGCTCTTTGTGTGGCGATCGCCACCATATTTTTTGTCAGTGTCGAGCACTTTGTTCCATCTGTGGTTGAGCGTATCCTGCGCGGCCTTAAGCCTTTGCTTCTGCTTCTTCAAGCTCCTCGTGGTGGCGATAAGCCTTTTGTGGAGGTTGTCTTGTTCCAAGTGCTTTTCCGGGGTGATGAGTGCATCATCATCCGGACTGTTCTCCTCTCCGGAGGCAAGTTTATAAGTTTTATCTTCGGCGTCGCTGTGATCGGTCAGCGGCCCCAGACTATGTTCGCCGTCCCCTGGCTCATCCTGCTCCATCGCTGGGTCCATGGGGTCGTCGTTACCTTTTGAGTTGTCTGGGGTATTATTCTTTCTTGTGCCGTTATCGTTGTTTTTGCTGTGGCAGGATTTAGAGCGACACCGCTAACATCGGCGCTTTGGTTGCTTCTCAAGAGGATTATCCTCCGTTGCATCCTTCCGTTCCTCATCGTTGTTTTCTTTGGGTGTGTCCACCATGTATATATCATATGATGAGGTGGCTGTCCAGTGCCCTGTGGGCAGTGGTTCCTGTTCTTCTTTGGCATCGTCATTCATACCGTCGATGTCTTCGGAGTCGAAATCATGTGGGTGGTGGGTGGGAAACGAATTTCTTCATCGTCCATTTCCCACTCAAGCCGGACATAGTTCGGCCAAGAGTCTCCTGACAGGGAGAGATATTTTAATGAGCTTATCACGTCGCCTAAGGGCGAGTGCTGAAAGATGTCTGCGGAGCTAAACTCCATGACCGGTGCCCAGTCAGGTTCGATGGGCACGGATGCACGTGGTTCGGAGCCCCTGGTCGGAGACGAGTCCGAGGGTCCAAAGACACAGATCTCCTTAGGAGTGGGATCTGTGTTCGACTCTAACGCCGCTGAGTGTGGGGCCTCCGTGGCGGGGTCCATCCACCCATCCTTGGATGACATGATTTGCTCCGGATATAAAGCCAGGGCAGCTGTAGGTGCGGTCTCCTGAACACCGTCTGATGGCATATCTAGGTCATGCTCATCGCGACTGTAGGGCACACCTGTGATGAGTTCGAATCCGTCGAAGATCAAGTCTCCGTGGATGTCTGCAGTGTAGTTCAGGCTTCCAGACCTGTCCTGATGGCCAGGGTCATAGCTATCGATCTGCTCCAGATGGCCAAGCGAGTTGTCCCGCAAAGTGAAGTCGTCGAATACGAAGATCTGTCCGGGGAGGAAATCCTCACCCTGGATCGCATCGTTGTGGATGATTGAAGGAGCCATCAAGCCTTACCGTGATGGCACAGTGGAACTCTCAATGAAAGCACCAATGTCGGTGTCAAAACCAGCGGATCTCGGGTAGGGGGTCCCGAATTGTGCGTCTAAGGCTAATGGTAACAGGAGACGGGGGACACAATGTTTACCTAGGTTCGGGCCCTCTCTATGGAGGTAATACCCTACTTCTTGCTTGATTGATCTTGATGATATGAGTATTACAAGAGTTGATCTACCACGAGATCATAGAGGCTAAACCCTAGAAGCTAGCCTATGATTATGGTTGTTCTTGTCCTACGAACTAAACCCTCCGGTTTATATAGACACTGGAGGGGGCTAGGGTTACACAGAGTCGGTTACAGAGAAGGAAATCTACATATCCGAACTGCCAAGCTTGCCTTCCACGCAAAGGAGAGTCCAACCCGGACACGGGACGAAGTCTTCAATCTCGTATCTTCATAGTCCAACAATCCGGCATAAGCATATAGTCCGGCTGTCCGAGGACCCCCTAATCCAGGACTCCCTCAGGGGGTATCCATACTTGCATGCTTGCGGCCCACTATGTGGCTCCATAAACGGCCTGGTACGGCCTAGCTTCAGCATCAACGACTCAAGACCCTCGCGAGGGGCCAAGCCTCGCAAACCAAACGACACCAAGACCCCTGACGAGATCGGCCTCCTCAGGCTGGCTCCCGAGGGGCGGAGAGTTCTATGCAAGGTGCACCTCACGAGGCTCAGCTGATGTGAGCCATGACGACTGATATGTCTCCGTCGTATCTACTTTTCCAAACACTGTTGCCCTTGTTTTGGACTCTAACTTGCATGTTTTGAATGGAACTAACCCGGACTGACGTTGTTTTCAACAAAACTGCCATGGTGTTATTTTTGTGCAGAAATAGAAGTTCTCGGAATGACCTAAAAATCCATGGAGCAACTTTTCAGAATTAATAAAAATACTGGCGAAAAAATCAACGTTAGGGGGCCCACACCCTGTCCACGAGGGTGGGGGTTGCGCCCCCTCCCCTAGGGTGCACCCCCTGCCTTGTGGTCCCCCTAGACGTCCACCAACCTCAACTCCAACTCCATATATTTGCTTTCGTGGAGAAAAAAATCAGAGAGAAAGTTTCATTGCGTTTTACGACACGGAGCCGCCGCCAAGCTCTAATCTCTCTCGGGAGGGCTAATCTGGAGTCCGTGCGGGGCTCCGGAGAGGGGGATTGATCACCGTTGTCATCATCAACCATCCTCCATCACCAATTTCATAATGCTCACCGCCGTGCGTGAGTAATTCCATCATAGGCTTGCTGGACGGTGATGGGTTGGATGAGATTTACCATGTAATCGAGTTAGTTTTGTTAGGGTTTCATCCCTAGTATGCACTATGTTCTGAGATTGATGTTGCTATGACTTTGCTATGCTTAATGCTTGTCACTAGGGCCCGAGTGCCATGATTTCAGATCAGAACCTATTATGTTTTCATGAATATATGTGAGTTCTTGATCCTATCGTGCAAGTCTATAGTCACCTATTATGTGTTATGATCCAACAACCCCGATGTGACAATAATCGGGATACTTCTCGGTGACGACCGTAGTTTGAGGAGTTCATGTATTCACTAAGTGCTAGTGCTTTGGTCCGATACTCTATTAAAAGGAGGCCTTAACATCCCTTAGTTTCCATTAGGTCCCTGCTGCCACAGGAGGGTAGGACAAAAGATGTCATGCAAGTTCTTTTCCATAAGCACGTATGACTATATTCAAAATACATGCCTACATTACATTGATGAACTGGAGCTAGTTCTGTGTCACCCTATGTTATAACTATTACATGAGGAATCACATTCGACATAATTATCCATCACTGATCCAATGCCTACGAGCTTTTCACATATTCTGCTTTGCTTATTTACTTTACCGTTGCTACTGTTACAACTACTACAAAACTGCTACTGTTACTTTTGCTACTGTTACTGTTACCTCCATACTACTTTGCTACTAAATACTTTGCTGCAGATACTAAGTTATCCAGGTGTGGTTGAATTGAAAACTCAACTGCTAATACTTGAGAATATTCTTTGGCTCCCCTTGTGTCGAATCAATAAATTTGGGTTGAATACTCTACCCTCGAAAACTGTTGCGATCCCCTATACTTGTGGGTTATCAAGACTATTTTCTGGCGCTGTTGCCGGGGAGCATAGCTCTATTATTTGAGTCACTTGGGATTTATATCTGCTGATCACTATGAGGAACTTGAAAGATGAAAGAACTAAGATTTATCCCTCAACTACGATGGGAGGTAAGGAACTGCCATCTAGCTCTACACTAGATTCTCCTTCTGTTATGAGTTAGCTTGCGACACCTAAACCTGCTTCTGCTATTAATTTTGATATGTCGCATGGTATTGATGATGCCACGTCTACTATGCATGATACTTATGATGAAACTACTTCTGTGCTTGATACTACTGTGCCATTAGGTGAATTTCTTGATGAACAACTTGCTAGGGCTAGAGAGAATGAAATTCTTGAAACTGATATTATTGAAGATAGTGATGATGAAGGTTCTCCCCCTAACTATGAATTTCCTGTTGTTCCTGAGGGTTATGTTATGGATGAAGAAACTGCTAGAGATTTTCTTGCTTGCAATGATAGATCTGATCTTAAGAAGTTATTAGCTAAACTGAAACAGAAAACTCTGAATGCTAGAATGAAATATGACCCTGCCTTTGCTACTTCACCTATCTTTGTTACTGATAAGGATTATGAAATCTCTGTCGATCCTGAGATAGTTACTTTGGTTGAATCTGATCCTTTTTATGACTATGAATCTGAAACTGTTGTGGCACATCTTACTAAGTTAAATGATATAGCCACCCTGTTCACTAATGATGAGAAATCTCGCTACTACTATATCCTTAAGATATTTCCATTCTCATTAAAGGGTGATGCTAAAACTTGGTTTAATTCTCTTGATCCTGGTTGTGTGCGTAGTCTCCAGGATATGATTTATTACTTCTCTGCTAAATATTTCCCTGCTCATAAGAAACAAGCTACCTTGAGGGAAATATATAATTTTGTGCAAATTGAAGAAGAGACTCTCCCACAAGCTTGGGGGAGGCTTCTCTGGTTACTTAATGCTTTGCCTGATCATCCTCTTAAGAAAAATGAAATACTTGATATCTTTTATAATGGACTAACTGATGCTTCCAAGGACCACTTGGATAGTTGTGCTGGTTGGGGTTTCCTGGAAAGAACAGTCGATCAAGCTGAATTGCTATTGAATAATATGTTAACTAATGAAAATAATTGGACTCTTCTTGAGCCAATTCCTGAGACAATTCGTGAGCCAACTCCTAAACCAACTCTGAAGAAGAGGGGTGTTCTATTTCTTAGTCCTGAAGATATGCAAGAGGTAAAGAAATCTATGAAAGAAAAAGGTATTAGAGCTGAAGATGTTAAGAATTTACCTCCTGTCAAAGAAATACATGGTCTTGATAACCCGACACAGGTAGTAAAGGTAAATTCCTCTATAGATATGATAAGGTTGAAATCCCATCTACTAAATTTGCTAGCCAATGCTTGGATGAATTTGATGACTTTATGGCTAGATAAGAAAATTTCAATGCTTATGTTGGTAGGGAATTAAAGAGTAATGCTTACATGATTGGATGCTTGAGTGATTATATGGATAGAGTTAAAGGTGAACTTAAGCTCATTAGTAAATATGCTTCTATGGTTACCACTCAAGCAGAACAAGTACTTAAGGCTCAAAGTGATTTGCTCGATGAATTAAATAATAAACATGATTTTGCTGTTAGAGTGGCTACTAGAACGGGTAAAATGACTCAGGAACCTTTGTATCCTGAAGGCCATCCTAAGAGAATTGAGCAAGATTCTCAGAGAAATAATTTAGATGCACCTAGTCCTTCTAAAAGGAAGAAAAAGAAAAATGATAGGACTTTGCATGCTTCTAGTGAACCTGTTGTAGACACACCTGAGAATCCTAATGATATTTATATTTCTGATGCTGAAACACAATCTAGAGATGAACATGAACCTAGTGATAATGTTAATGATAATGTTCATGTTGATGCTCAACCTAGCAATAATAATGATGTAGAGATTGAACCTGCTGTTGATCTTGATAATCCACAATCAAAGAATCAACGTTATGATAAGAGAGACTTTGTTGCTAGGAAGCACGGTAAAGAAAGAGAACCATCGGTTCAGAAACCCATGCCTTTTCCTCCTAAGCTATCCAAGAAAAAGGATGATGAGGATTTTGAGCACTTTGCTGAAATGATTAGACCTATCTTCTTAAGTATGCGCTTAACGGATATGCTTAAAGTAAATCCTTATGTTAAGTACATGAAAGATATTATTACAAATAAAAGAAAGATACCGGAAGATGAAATTTCCACCATGCTTGCTAATTACACTTTTAAAGGTGGAATACCTAAGAAACTTGGAGATCCAGGAGTACCAACTATACCATGCTCCATTAAAAGAAACTATGTTAAAACTGCTATATGTGATCTTGGAGCTGGTGTTAGTGTTATGCCTCTCTCTTTCTATCGTAGACTTGAATTGAATAAGTTGACACCTACTGAAATATCTTTGCAAATGGCTGATAAATCAACTGCTATACCTGTCGGCATTTGTGAGGATGTGCGTGTTGTGGTTGCAAACATCACTATTTTAACGGACTTTGTTATTCTTGATATTCCCGAGGACGATAGTATGTCGATTATCCTTGGTAGACCCTTTTTGAATACTACAGGGGCTGTTTGATTGCAACAAAGGCAATGTCACTTTTCATGTTAATGGTAATGAGCATACGGTACACTTTCCGAGGAAACAACCTCAAGTTCATAGCATCAATTCTATTGGAAAAATTCGAACTATCATTATTGGAGGTTTTGAATTTCCTCTTCCTATTGTCAAGAAGAAATATGATATTCTTATTATTGGGGATATTCATATCCCAGATGAGGCAACCTAGTGTTATTCGAACTTTCTCCCGTTCCATGTTATTCGGAATGAGTTTGTTAACAAGACTTGATCAACCTTGTTAGTGGATTCCTTTTGATGATCATGAGATGGATGAAATTAGAAGGCACAACCTTCTGTACCCTCCTTTTACTTTCTGTTATTTAGATTAAGTAAAGTAAAAATAGTATTTTCTGTCTGTTTTCTGAATTATCCATGCAATAAAAAATACCCTGAAAATAAAAGTTCTCCAAATGCCCTGCAAATTTAATATGATTTTTTCTGGAATATTTGAGAATATCTGGTACTAAGAACACAACATGGGGAGCTGGCACCTGGTCACGAGGGTCCAGGACATGCCCCCTGCCTTGTGGGCCCATGGTGGCCCCCCTCCACTTATTCCTGCACCCACACACTTCATCTTCCTCCCAAAAAATCACCATCCAGCTCAAGCACGAGTTCTATCTCACTTTTCTGCCATTTTCGATCTCCTTGCTCAAAGCTCCATTCACAAAACTGCTTTGGGGGATTGTTCCTTGGTATGTGACTCCTCCAATGGTCCAATTAGTTTTTGTTCTAGTGCTTTATTCATTGAAAATTTTGCTGCCTAGGTGACCCTGTTCTTGAGCTTGCATGTCAAATTTATATGGTCCCAAATAATTCTAATGCATGATATAGGCTCTAGGCGCTTGTGGGAGTAGTTGCTATCAGTTTTGTTGAGTTTGATTCACTTTTATTTTGAGTTACTAAAAATTCCAGAAATTTTCAGAAAAAGATGAAGAGATTTTTCTTGAGGGGCTCTTCTAGCCAAGGCTCTAAGGATAAACAAGCTAAGGAGAATGAAAAGGCCAAGTATAATCTCCCCTGTGTGGCGGAAGTACGATCGTGTGAATTGCCTTGTGATGATTTTTTGAGAGCAGTCGAGATTTATGATGACTTTTATTCTTTGGCTGATAATGCGGGCCTCACCGACTTCCTCCACGACCAGGTGATACGTCTCCAACGTATCTATAATTTCTGATTGCTCCATGCTTTATTATCTACTGTTTTGGGAAATATTGGGCTTTATTTTCCACTTTTATATTACTTTTGGGACTAACCTATTAACCGGAGGCCCAACCCAGATTTGCTGTTTTTTGCCTATTTCAGTGTTTCGAGGAAAAGGAATATCAGACGGAGTCAAAACGGAACGAAATCAACTGGAGAAGTTATTTTTGGAAGGAAAGCCACCCGATGGACTTGGAGTGCATGTCAGGAAAGAAGGTAGGTGCTCACGAGGATGGGGCGCGTGCCCACCCCCCTAGGGCGCGCCCCCCTGCCTCATGGGCCCCCCTTCGGTCCACGGACGTACTTCTTTCACCCATATATACCTATGTATCGTAAAACTTCCAGAACATAAGATAGATCGGGAGTTTCACCGCCGCAAGCCTCTGTAGCCACCAAAAACCTCTCGGGAGCCTGTTCCGGCACCCTGCCAGAGGGGGAACCCATCACCGGTGGCCATCTTCATCATCCTGGCGCTATCCATGACGAGGAGGGAGTAGTTCACCCTCGGGGCTGAGGGTATGTACTAGTAGCTATGTGTTTGATCTCTCTCTCTCTCTCTCGTGTTCTCTCTCGTGTTCCTCTGTGGCACGATCTTGATGTATCCCGAGCTTTGCTATTGTAGTTGGATCTTATGATGTTTCTCCCCCTCTACTCTCTTGTGATGAATTGAGTTTCCCCTTTGAAGTTATCTTATCGGATTGAGTCTTTTATGAGAACACTTGATGTATGTCTTGCCGTGCTTATCTATGGTGACAATGGTATATCATGTGCCACTTGATGTATGTTATGGTGACCAACTTGCGGGTTCCGCCCATGAACCTATGCATAGGGGTTGGCACACGTTCTTGACTCTCCGGCAGAAACTTTGGGGCACTCTTTGAAGTACTTTGTGTTGGTTGGATGAATCTGAGATTGTGTGATGCATATCGTATAATCATGCCCACGGATACTTGAGGTGACAATGGAGTATCTAGGTGACATTAGGGTTTTGGTTGATTTGTGTCTTAAGGTGTTATTCTAGTACGAGCTCTTTTATAGATTGATCCGAAAGAATAACTTTGAGGTGGTTTCATACCCTACCATAATCTCTACGTTTGTTCTCCGCTATTAGTGGCTTTGGAGTGACTCTTTGTTGCATGTTGAGGGCTTCTTATATGATTTATCTATGTTATTATTGTTGAGAGAACTTGCACTAGCGAAAGTATGAACCCTAGGCCTTGTTTCCTATTATTGCAATACCGTTTGTGCTCACTTTTATCATTAGTTACATTGCGGTTTTTATTATTTCAGTTTACAAAAACCTATATCGACCATCCATATTGCACTTGTATCACCATCTCTTCGCCGAACTAGTGCACCTATACAATTTACCATTGTATTGGGTGTGTTGGGGACACAAGAGACTCTTTGTTATTTGGTTGCAGGGTTGTTTGAGAGAGACCATCTTCATCCTACGCCTTCCATGGATTGATAAACCTTAGGTCATCCACTTGAGGGAAATTTGCTACTGTCCTACAAACCTGTGCACTTGCAGGCCCAAAAACGTCTACAAGAAGAAGGTTGTGTAGTAGACATCAAGCAGTTTCTGGCGCCGTTGCCGGGGAGGTGAGTGCTTGAAGGTATATCTTTAGATCTTGCAATCGAATCTTTTTGTTTCTTGTTTTATCACTAGTTTAGTTTATAAAAGAAAACTACAAAAAAATGGAGTTAAGTTTGTCTCTTACGCTGCATCTTTTTAATGTCTTTCGTGAAAATGATGGAAAGGAAAATTGTGCTCAAGTGCTAGAAGAAGAATTACATAGAATGCTTGGCATGAAATATGTGAATGATGAGCATGATCGCAATGTTGTTAGTATGAATTCCTTGAATATCCATGATGCTAATGATATGCAAAGCCACAAGCTTGGGGAAGCTATGTTTGATAAAGATGATATTTTTTGTCCCCCAAGCTTTGATGAGCAAATTTACTATGATGAAAGCATGCCTCCTATCTATGATGATTGTTGTGATGACACGTATGCTTTAAAGAATAATGATAACCATGAAACTTGTCATCTTGATCTTAATTTTCAATCACATGATAGTTATTTTGTTGAGTTTGCTCCCACTACTATTCATGAGAAGAATTTTGCTTATGTGGAGAGTAGTAAATTTTCTATGCTTGTAGATCATGAAAAGAATGCTTTAGGTGCTTGTTATATTTTTGAATTAATTCACGATTCTACTGAAAATTATTATGAGGGAGGAACATATGCTTGTAGGAATTGCAATAATGTCAAATTTCCTCTCTATGTGTTGAAAATCTTGAAGCTATGCTTGTTTTGCCTTCCTATGCTTGTTGATTATTGTTCCCATAAGTTGTTTGATCACAAAATCCCTATGCATAGGAAGTGGGTTAGACTTAAATGTGCTAGTCATGTGCTTCATGATGCTCCCGTTATGTTTCAATTCTTATCTTTTATGTGAGCATCATTGTCATCATCATGCCTAGCTAGAAAGACATTAAAGAAAAGCGCTTGTTGGGAGACAACACAATATGTATCCTTACTGTTTTTGTGTGTCCACATGATTATGCTACTGTAGTAATCATGTTTTATAAGCTTTTGTTTCAATAAAGTGCCAAGTAAGACCTTTAGGATAGCTTACGGTGATAGTTGTGTTGATCCTGCTGAAAATCAGAAACTTTTGCACCCAGTAATTTAGTTTTGTTAATTCACAGAAACGTGCTTATGATCTGATTCATTTTTCTCTGGATTGGTACACGAATTGCTTAGGACTTCCTAATTGTGTAGGATTTTGGGAGTTTCATAAGTATACGTTTGATACAAATTACTACAGACTGTTCTCTTTTTGACAGATTCTGTTTTCTATGCGTTGTTTGCTTATTTTGATGAATCTATGAGTAGTATCGGAGGGTATGAACCATAGATAAGTTGGAGTACAGTAGATATTACACTAATATGAATTTAGAATGAGTTAATTACAGTACCTTGAAGTGGTGTTTTGTTTTCTTTCACTAACGGAGCTTACGAGTTTTCTGTTAAGTTTTGTGTTGTGAAGTTTTCAAGTTTTGGGTAAAGATTCGATGGACTATGGAACAAGGAGTGGCAAGAGCCTAAGCTTGGGGATGCCCAAGGCACCCGAAGGTAATATTCAAGGACAACCAAGAGCCTAAGCTTGGGGATGCCCCGGAAGGCATCCCCTCTTTCGTCTTCGTACCATCAGTAACTTTACTTGGAGCTATATTTTTATTCACCACATGATATGTGTTTTGCTTGGAGCGTCATTTTCTTTTGCTAGTATCTGCTTGATGTTATTTATATTAATGTTTTTCATCTTTAGTTTCAATAAAAATGTCAAGGATAGCCTTTGCCATGCTTATTTTGCTAGTATACATGTTGCTGTTTAAAACCAGAAAGTTTACCGCTGTTGCAAAAATTCCCTAGAAAAGTCAGAGCATGATATAATGTTGAAAGTTTTTTCATATTGAGATCTGATAAATTTATTACAGTGGTAATTTTATTTCATAATTTTTGGAGTTAGGGAAGTATGATGAATCTTGCATTCTTTACAGACTGTACTGTTTTGACAGATTGCTGTTATGTTTGCATTGTTTGCATATGTTTGCTTGTTTAACGATTCTATTTGAGGATAGGAGAGTTAAATATGCAGAGGCATTTAGTATGCAATGTTGAATAATAATTTTAGTGATTTGTTACAGTAGAGAATGATAAGGTTTTGCATTGGTTTATACTAACCTATCTCACGAGTTTTTGTTGAGTTTGGTGTGGATGAAGCTTTTGATAAAAAGAGAAACCATGATATGAGAGGAATTAAGGAGACACAAAAGTTCAAGCTTGGGGATGCCCAAGGCACCCCAAGATAATATTTCAAGAAGTCTCAAGCACCTAAGATTAGGGATGCCCCGGTAGGCATCCCACCTTTCTTCTTCAACAACTATCGGTTAGTACCGGTTGAGCCTAAGTTTTTGCTTCTTCACATGAGTTGTGCTATCCTTGCAATGTAGTTTTCTTTAGCTTTGCTTGCTGTTTGAATAAAGCATCAAGATCTGAAATTCTTAAAGGACAGGGAGTCTTCGCATAGTTACATAGTTATTTAGCTACTCATTGATCTTCACTTATATCCTTTCGGAGTAGTTTGTCATTTGCTCTAGTGCATCACTTATATCTTTTAGAGCACGGCGGTGGCTTATTTTCGCAGAAATTGCTAGTCTCTCATGCTTCACTTAGATTATTTTGAGAGTCTTTAATAGCATGGTAATTTGCTTAAAATTAATATACTTGGTATTCAAGATATGTGAAACTTTCTTTTGAGTGCGTTGAATACTAAGAAAAGTTTGATACTTGATAATTGTTTTGAGATATGGAGGTAGTGATATTAAAGTCATGCTAGTTGGGTGATTATGAATTTAAAGAATGCTTGTGTTGAAGTTATCAAATCCTGTAGCATGCATGTATGGTTAAAGTTGTGTAACAAATTTGAAACATGAAGTGTACCTGGCTTGTGCATCCCTATGGGTGGCGGTCAGGGACGAGCGATGGTCTTTTCCTACCAATATATCCCCCTAGGAGAATGCGTGTAGTACTTGGTTTTTGATGACTTCTAAATTTTTGCAATAAGTATATGAGTTCTTTTGACTAATGGATTATACGCACTTTTACCTTTCCGCCATTGCTTGCCTCTTCGGTAGCGTGCATTGCTCTTTCTCACCTTGAGAGTTGGTGCAAACTTTGCCGGTGCATCCAAACCCCGTGATATGATACGCTCTTTCACACATAAACCTCCTTATATCTTCCTCAAAACAGCCACCATACCTACCTATTATGGCATTTCCCTAGCCATTCCAAGATATATTGCCATGCAACTTTCCACCGTTCCGTTCATCATCATCATGACATATATTATTTTTGTCATATTGCCATTGCATGATCATGTAGTTGACATCGTATTTGTGGCAAAGCCACCATGCATTATTTTTCATACATGTCACTCTTGATTCATTGCACCATCCCAGTACACCGCCAGAGGCATTCATATAGAGTCATATCTTGTTCTCGTTGTAATTCATATGTTGTAATGAATAGAAGTGTGATGATCATCATTATTAGAGCATTGCCAAAAGAAAAAAAAAGGAAAAAAGAAAAAAAGAAAGGCCAAAAAGAAAAAAAAGGAAAGGCCCAAAAGAAAAAAAAGAAAAAAAAGAAAATAAATAAATAAATAAAAAGGGCAATGTTACTATCTCTTTTTCCACACTTGTGCTTCAAAGTAGCACCTTGTTCTTCATGTAGTGAGTCTCATATATTGTGCTTCAAAGTAGCACCATGTTTTTCATATAGTGAGTCTCATAAGTGGTCTTTTTCATACTAGTGGGAATTTTTCATTATAGAACTTGGCTTGTATATTCCTATGATGGGCTTCCTCAAATGCCCTAGGTCTTCGTGAGCAAGCAAGTTGGATGCACACCCACTAGTTTTCTTTTGTTGAGCATTCATTTATAGCTCTAGTGCATCCGTTGCATGGCAATCCCTACTCCTCATGTTGAAATCAATTGATGGGCATCTCCATAGCCCGTGGATTATCCTCGTCAATGTGAGACTTTCTCCTTTTCTGTCTTCTCCACACAATCCCCATCATCACATTCTATTCCACCCATAGTGCTATATCCATGGCTCACGCTCATGTATTGCGTGAAGCTTGAAAAAGTTTGAGATTATTTAAGTATGAAACAATTGCTTGGCTTGTCATCGGGGGTATAGAAGTTGGGAACATCTTTGTGTGATGAAAATGAAGCATAGCTTAACTATATGATTTTGTACGGATGAACTTTCTTTTGCCATGCTATTTTGAGAAGACATAATTTCTTAGTTAGTATGCTTGAAGTATTATTATTTTTATGTCAATATGAAATTTTGTCTTGAATCTTTCGGATCTGAATATTCGTATCACAATTAAGAAGAATTACAATGAAATTATGCCAACTAGCATTCCACATCAAAAATTATCTTTTTATCATTTACCTACTCGAGGACGAGCAGGAATTAAGCTTGGGGATGCTTGATACGTCTCCAATGTATCTATAATTTTTGATTGATCCATGCTTTATTATCTACTATTTTGGGCAATATTGGGCTTTATTTTCCACTTTTATATTACTTTTGGGACTAACCAAGATTTGCTGTTTTTTGCCTATTTTAGTGTTTCAAGGAAAAGGAATATCAGACGGAGTCAAAACGGAATGAAATCAACTGGAGAAGTTATTTTTGGAAGGAAAGCCACCCGATGGACTTGGAGTGCACGTCAGGAAAGAAGGGAGGTGCTCACGAGGGTGGAGGGCGCACCCACGCCCCTAGGGCGCGCCCCCTGCCTCGTGGCCCCCCCTTCGGTCCACCGACGTACTTCTTTCACCCATATATACCTACGTATCGTAAAACTTCCAGAACAGAAGATAGATCGGGAGTTCCGCTGCCGCAAGCCTCTGTAGCCACCAAAAACCTCTCGGGAGCCCGTTCCGGCACCCTACCGGAGGGGGAACCCATCACTGGTGGCCATCTTCGTCATCCCGGCGCTATCCATGACGAGGAGCGGGGCTGAGGGTATGTACCAGTAGCTATGTGTTTGATCTCTCTCTCTCGTGTTCTCTCTCGTGTTCCTCTATGGCACGATCTTGATGTATCCCGAGCTTTGCTATTGTAGTTGGATCTTATGATGTTTCTCCCCCTCTACTCTCTTGTGATGAATTGAGTTTCCCCTTTGAAGTTATCTTATTGGATTGAGTCTTTTATGAGAACACTTGACGTATGTCTTGCCGTGCTTATCTGTGGTGACAATGGGATTCATGTGCCACTTGATGTATGTTATGGTGACCAACTTGCGGGTTCCGCCCATGAACCTATGCATAGGGGTTGGCACACGTTCTTGGCTCTCCGGTAGAAACTTTGGGGCACTCTTTGAAGTACTTTGTGTTGGTTGGATGAATCTGAGATTGTGTGATGCATATCGTATAATCATGCCCATGGATACTTGAGGTGACAATGGAGTATCTAGGTGACATTAGGGTTTTGGTTGATTTGTGTCTTAAGGTGTTATTGTAGTACGAACTCTTTTATAGATTGATCCGAAAGATAACTTTGAGGTGGTTTCGTACCCTACCATAATCTCTATGTTTGTTCTCCGCTATTAGTGGCTTTGGAGTGACTCTTTGTTGCATGTTGAGGGCTTGTTATATGATCTATATATGTTATTATTGTTGAGAGAACTTGCACTGGCAAAAGTATGAACCCTAGGCCTTGTTTCCTATCATTGCAGTATTGTTTGTGCTCACTTTTATCATTAGTTACCTTGTTGTTTTTATCATTTTAGTTTACAAAAACCTATATCTACCATCCATATTGCACTTGTATCACCATCTCTTCACCGAACTAGTGCACCTATAGAATTTACCATTGTATTGGGTGTGTTGGGGACACAAGAGACTCTTTCTTATTTGGTTGCAGGGTTATTTGAGAGAGACCATCTTCATCCTATGCCTCCCACAGATTGATAAACCTTAGGTCATCCACTTGAGGGAAATTTGCTACTGTCCTACAAACATGTGCACTTGCAGGCCCAACAATGTCTAGAAGAAGAAGGTTGTGTAGTAGACATCACCAGGCTGAACAATGTCTCTTACTCACCAATACTTTCGTGCAAAATTTCTACTTTTATCCTAAGAAATCACCTCCTTCGGCAGAGTTTCATTTATATGATGTTGCTAAGAAGATGTCGCTATTTGAATTTTGCACGGTTTGCAAGATACCTTTCGGGGGAAGCTTAGAGGAATCACATCATAAAGATGTGGATGGATTTATTGATACTATTACTGTAGGGGAAACGAGGAAGGTTTCCGATGCAAGAATTACTAGCATACATTTTCCTGTTTTACACTGCTTTGCAATATTTGCTAGTCGATGCTTAATTGGTCACGGAAACTGTGGAAACCTTAGTGTTCTTGATATTATTATTTTGTTCCATGCTTTATTTCATGATAACTCTGTTAGTATGGGCACCATTATTGTTAAACGTTTAAACCTGAACCGTACGAAGGGCCCCATCTTCGGAGGTATCTATGCTTCTCACCTTGCTAAACATTTCAGGATACCCATTAGGCATTTTGAGAAAGAGGAAAAAGTGATGCCCCCTACCTTTCTAGATTATAAGAGCATGGTAGCACATGAGTTTATTGTTAAAAATGATGATAAGATGCTTTTCTATAATTTGAGATTTAATAAGAAACACAATGAGACTATTATCTTGCATGCGCCCTCTTTGTTTGATTTAACTGCAGGCCCTTACTTCGTCTTGCCGGAGGCCGTCTATGCGCTCCGTGGCCAAACATCAGCTCCAGAACCCGAGCCAGAACCACCACTTGACCCTTATCATCCATCATCTTATCGGTGGGAACCGGAGGAGATCGCCAGCTAGTGGCAATATGATGACACTCCTCAGTACACCGGAGAGAGTAGCCATGATCCATGGGCATAGACCAACTTAGGCCAAAAGCCTAAGCTTGGGGGAGTATATATTTCTCACCAACATTACATTCATGTTCACACACTCATTCTAGTTGTCGGTGCTCATACTTTTTCATAGTACTATCCATGCTAGTTTAATTTCTTTTTCTAGCTTTCTTCTTGTGTGTTTGATAAACCTTAAGAAAAACAAAAAAAATTAGCTAGTCTACTTTCCATGCTTGTAGTAGTAATTAAAAGAAAACCCAAAAATATTTCTCGTTCTTCTTTTGCTTGTTGGGAGCTTTCCCGTGTAAATAGTTTTATTTCTTTTCTTTCCTTTGGGGGTCGAGAGGAGAAGACCATAATGAAAATGTTTAGTGGCTCTCATATGCATGATTGTTGATTTAACTTAGAGCCCATATTACCTTGTCTTCTCCCTTGAATTGAATGCTTGCAGATTCCAGCTTAGTCCAATGCACGTGCACTATTATTATTATACACATCGTTCGGTCGTGCAAGTGAAAGGCAATAATGACGATATATGATGGACTGATTGAGATGAGAGAAGCTGGTATGAACTCGACCTCTCTTGTTTCTGTAAATATGATTAGTTCATCGTTCCTGATTCAGCCTATTATGAATAAACATGTTTGCAATGACAATTAGAGATTATAGTTGCTTATGCCATGCTTAATTAGCTAGGAGCTTATAATGGTTTACCTTGCGTGCCAACATGCTATTAAAATGGTTGTGATGTGGTATGAAAGGGTGGTATCCTCCTATGAATGATTCGAGTGACTTGGCTTGGCACATGTTCACGCATGTAGTTGAAACAAAATCAACATAGCCTTCACGATATTTATGTTCATGGTGGATTATATCCTCCTCATGCTTGCACTCGGTGTTGATTAATTTTAATGCATGTTCATGACTGTTGTCTCTCTCTCAGTTGGTCGCTTCCCAGTCTCTTGCTAGCCTTCACTTGTACTAAGCGGGAATACTGCTTGTGCATCCAAACTCCATGAACCCCAAAGTTATTCCATATGAGTCTACCATACCTTCCTATATGCGGTATCTACCTGCCGTTCCAAGTAAATTTGTATGTGCCAAACTCCAAACCTTTAAATGAAATTCTATTTTGTATGCTCGAGCAGCTCATGTATCAAGTAGGGCTGTCTGTATCTTCCATGCTGGGTGGGTTATTCTCAAGAGGAGTGGACTCCGCTCCTCATTCACGAGAAAATGGCTGGTCACCGGGATGCCTAGTCCCATGCTCAAATCAAATCAAAATAATTAAACAAAACTCCCCCAGGATTGTTGCTAGTTGGAGGCACCCGTTGTTTCGGGCAAGCCATGGATTGATGCTTGTTGGTGGTGGGGGAGTATAAACTTTACCATCCTGTTTGGGAACCGCCTATAATGTTTGTAGCATGGAAGATATCGAGATCTCATAGTTGTTACGTTGACAGTGAAAGTATACCTCTCAAAATGTTATTCATCTCTATTTTAAAATCGAGCTTTGGCACCTCTACAAATCCCTGCTTCCCTCTGCGAAGGGCATATATATTTACTTTTATGTTGAGTCATCGCCCTCTTATTAAAAAGCACCCGCTGGAGAGCACCGCTGTCGTTTGCATGCATTACTATTAGCTTATATTGGGTATGACTGGTTCTCTTTAACCATGAATTACAATGTTTAGTCAGCCCTTGATCTTTAAAGGTACTCTGCATTTATGTTTTGCGGTCTCAGAAAGGGCTAGCGAGATACCATCTTGTTATACCATATTATGATTGTTTTGAGAAAGTGTTGTCATCCGAGATTTATTATTATTGCCCGCTAGTCGATTATGCCATTGATATGAGTAAACATGAGACCTAAGTGTTATTGTGAATACAGTTAGTTCATAATCTTTGCTGAAAACTTGAATGCTGGCTTTACATATTTACAACAACAAGAGCAAACAGAGTTTGTAAAAGTTTTTCTTTATCACTTTCAGTTTGTCAACTGAATTGCTTGAGGACAAGCAAAGGTTTAAGCTTGGGGGAGTTGATACGTCTCTGTCGTATCTACTTTTCCAAACACTTTTGCCCTTGTTTTGGACTCTAACTTGCATGTTTTGAATGGAACTAACCCGGACTGACGCTGTTTTCAGCAGAACTGCCATGGTGTTATTTTTGTGTAGAAATAAAAGTTCTCGGAATGACCAGAAAATCCACGGAGCAACTTTTCAGAATTAATAAAAAATACTAGCGAAAGAATCAACATCAGGGGGCCCACACCCTGTCCACGAGGGTGGGGGCGCGCTCCCTCCCCTAGGGCGCGCCCCCTGCCTCGTGGGCCCCCTGGACGTCCACCGACCTAAACTCCAACTCCATATAGTTGCTTTCACGGAGAAAAAAATCAGAGAGCATCGCGTTTTATGACACAGAGCCGCCGCCAAACCCTAATCTCTCTCGGGAGGGCTGATCTGGAGTCCGTTCGGGGCTCCGGAGAGGGGGATTCATCGCTGTCGTCATCATCAACCATCCTCCATCACCAATTTCATGATGCTCACCGCCGTGCATGAGTAATTCCATCGTAGGCTTGCTGGACGGTGATGGGTTGGATGAGATTTACCATGTAATCAAGTTAGTTTTGTTAGGGTTTGATCCCTAGTATCCACTATGTTCTGAGATTGATCTTGCAAGTCTATAGTCACCTATTATGTGTTATGATCCGACAACCCCGAAGTGACAATAATCGGGATACTTCTCGGTGATGACCATAGTTTGAGGAGTTCATGTATTCACTAAGTGCTAATGCTTTGGTCTGGTACTCTATTAAAAGGAGGCTTTAATATCCCTTAGTTTCAATTAGGACCCCGCTGCCACGGGAGGGTAGGACAAAAGATGTCATGCAAGTTCTTTCCCATAAGCACGTATGACTATATTTGGAATACATGCCTACATTACATTGATGAACTGGAGCTAGTTCTGTGTCACCCTATGTTATAACTATTACATGAGGAATCGCATCAGACATAATTATCCATCACTGATCCAATGCCTACAATATTTTCACATATTGTGCTCTGCTTATTTACTTTACCGTTGCTACTGTTACAATTACTACAAAACTGCTACTGTTACTTTCGCTACTGTTACTGTTACCTCCATACTACTTTTCTACTAAATACTCTGCTGCAGATACTAAGTTATCCAGGTGTGGTTGAATTGACAACTCAACTGCTAATACTTGAGAATATTCTTTGCCTCCCCTTGTGTCGAATCAATAAATTTGGGTTGAATACTCTACCCTCGAAAACTATTGCGATCACCTATACTTGTGGGTTATCAACTATCAAAGGCCAGGCAGGCGCCAGCAGGCGCAGAGCGCCGGTTTCCTCTTTGGTGCAAGGAAGGCAAGCCACAGGCAAGGAGTCCCGAGGGATCAACCAAAGGTTTCCATTCTGGTGCAACAAGACCAAGACCACCAGGATGGCAGGACGGAGGTCATCACCGAGCCCACCGCAGCGTCACGGCTAGAGGCTTTCACAGGCGTAGACCACTTTAGTCAGGATAGGATGTACTACTTGTCCCCTTTCAAATCTGGCCATTGTGGGATCCCTTCCCGCCAACATTTGGGAAGAGGACCAAGGCCACTATAAATAGGACTTAGCCACCACCATAGAAGGGGACCTAGTCGGATCGGATCCATTCTCACCCGACCACCTCACCAGCTCTCTTGAGCTCAAGAACACCTCACCTCCCGAGGCCAGTTCATCCACTATACTAGTTCATCCTCAGCCCTTCGAGGCAATCCACCAAAATGCTGGAGTAGGGTATTACACCGCAAGGTGGCCCAAACGAGGATAAATTGTTGTGTCTCTTTGTCTCTTTGAGCCCGACGCACTAGGCTTAGGAGGATTGTGAGTAGGCAGGATGGGTAGGTTGAGATCTCCGCATGCACCCCAGAGTTCAAACCTTTCATGGGTTTGCGGAACCCGTAATCCAACATTTGGCGCACCAGGTAGGGGTGTGTCGGGGACCCTCTGCTCCGTCCGTCAGATCGCGCCATCAACTTCAATGGCGGGCGCTTCTCCATCGACTCGACCGACGCGCGCCTTCGAAGAAGCGTCGGGGCTGCGCCCTTTCGCCCCCTCCCTACGACGGGTGGAATGGCCGCCCAAGTTCAAGCCCGAGATGCTGCCACGCTACGACGGCACAGCGGACCCAGCCGGCTTCCTCCAGGCATACGAGGAGGCAGTCTGGGCGGCCAGCAGAGACAACAAGGTGAAGGCCAACTGGCTCCCGATGGCCCTTGTAGGAGCGCCGTGTGCCTGGCTGCTCCACCTGCCGGAGTCCTCTGTGGCCTCTTGGGAGGAGCTGTGTAGCCTCTTCGTCGTGCCCTTCACGGCGCGGGCGCTTCCTGTCGTTGCAGCCCTCTTAGGCAGCTCGCGGGCACCACCTTCTGATCGGCATATCAAGCAGTTCTACTGTCAAGTAAGTGCTTCCCAGGTGAGCTCGGGGGCTCCTCCGGGCTAGGCAACACCGAAGGCCGACCTTTCCTTCAGCCCAGAAGACCATCCAGCGACCACGCTAGGAGCAGGAGCGCTCCTAATGCTCTGCACCCCCACCATCTACAACGTGGCGGTCACCAGGACCCTCGTCGATGGCGGAGCCGGCCTCAACGTGCTCTTCACGGAGGCGTTCGGCCTGCTGCACGTGCCTCCTGATCGGCTCTGCCCCACCAAGCCCTTCTCCGGGGTCGGCGGTGGCTTCACCCGCCCCTAGGGCAGCTCCATCTCTCCGTCACCTTCGGGACCCGCAACAACTATCGCACCGAGCTCATCGACTTCAACATTGCCCGGATCATCTTGCCATATAATGCCATCCTCGGATACCCCGCCTTGGCCAAGTTCATGGCGGAAACTCACCCAGCTTACAACCTCATGAAGATGCCTGGCAGCAACGGTGTCCTCATGGTGGCAGGGGACACCAAAGACGTGGTGCAGGCCCTCAAGCTTGTCTTCAGGTCTGCGACATCCGCGCTGCGTGGTGAGAAGGGGGGTCCTGGGGCCCCGGGAGTAGCACCAGCCAAGAAGAAGCAGTTGTTCTCCCAAGACCGAGCCGAGACAAAGCAAGTGTTGGTCAGTGAGGAGGGGACGACCAGCGCCACCTTCACCATAGGAGCTGGCCTCCCTCAGGACCAGGAGAAAGCGTTGGTCGACTTCTTGTGCGCCAACAAGGACGTATTCTCTTGGGAGCCCAAAGACCTGGCTGGGGTCCCAAGGGGAATAATCGAGCACCACCTGAAGGTATGGCCAAACATGCGGTCTGTGAAGCAGAAGGCCCGCTGCCAGTCCACCGAGAAGCAAGAATTTATCATCCAAGAAAACCGCAAGCTGCAGGACACTGTGGTCATCAGGGAAGTACGATACCCAGAGTGGCAGGCAAACCCCGTTGTCGTCCCCAAGAAAGGATGGAAGGAACGCATGTGTGTCAACTTCACCAACCTCAACAAGGCTTGCACTCAAAATCCCTTTCCGCTTCCTTGCATCGATCAGATCATGGACTCCACCGTCGAGTGCGACCTGTTGTGCTTCTTGGACGCATTCTCAGGCTACCACCAGATCAAGATGGCCGTGAAAGATGTGGAGCAGACGGCATTCCTGACCCCCTGTGGAGTGTACTGCTACACCTGCATGCCCTTCGGGCTGCGCAATGTTGGGGCTACCTTCCAGCGGCTGATGCATATCGCCCTGGGCACGCAGATCGGGAGAAACACGGAGGCCTATGTTGATGACATAGTAGTGAAGTCTCGGGAGGCCGGGACCCTTATAGCAGATCTGGAGGAGACGTTTGCCAGCTTGCGCAAGGTGGACCTTCGGCTTAATCCTGAGAAGTGTGTATTCGGGGTCCCCTCTGGCAAGCTGCTGGGCTTCCTGATGTCGCACAAAGGGATCGAGGCCAATCCAGAGAAAGTCAAGGCAATAGAAGACATGAGCCCCCCGCAGACCCTAAAGGAGATGCAGAAGCTGGCGGGCTGCGTAGCCTCGCTAGGGCGCTTCATCTCCAAGCTGGGGGAGCGCGCCCTCCCGTTCTTCAAGCTGATGAAAAATAAGGAGCCGTTCAAGTGGACCCCGGAGGCAGACACAGCCTTTCAAGACCTCAAGAGATACCTAACCAGCCCACCAGTGATGGTGGCGCCGCACCCTCTTGAACCCTT
Organism: Triticum aestivum; assembly: GCF_018294505.1. Classification (NCBI taxonomy): domain Eukaryota; kingdom Viridiplantae; phylum Streptophyta; class Magnoliopsida; order Poales; family Poaceae; genus Triticum; species Triticum aestivum. The sequence continues at coordinate 453,082,704 of NC_057801.1, forward strand.
GGTGCTCTATTTGGCAGCCACCCCTCACTCAGCCAGCACCGCCCTGGTGGCGCTAAGGAAGGAGCGCCCGTCCAAGGGCCCTCGGCAAGGCGCACAGTCACCAAGCAAAGCATGGCATCCTTAGGACAGCGCCCCTGGGGCCTCGGCCAACCCGGCGGCCGACATCCCTCCCGAGGCTGCGATTGACCCTGCAGGGGGGGGGCTCCTAAGGGCGGACCTCGCGAGACCGCCGAAGGCCCACGTCCTCAAGAAGAACAAGACTCCACTGGTGCCTCTCCCCTCGTCGAGCACCCTGTCTACTTCGTCAGCACGGTGCCAAGGGAGGCAGGGGCACGTTACCCCATGCCTCAGAAACTCTTGCTCGCGCTCCTCGTCGCCTCCCGAAAGCTGCACCACTACTTCCAAGGCCACCCCATCAAAGTCGTTTCGGCATACTCGATGGAGAGGGTGCTCCGGAGCCCGAACTCCGTCGGGCGAGTTGCGGAATGGAACATCGAGCCTCAGGCGTTCCATCTTGAGTTCAGCACCACCAGGGTCATCAAGGGTGCGGCCCTCGCTGACTTCGTGGCCGAGGGGACTGACATCCCTGACCACGGTGTGAACGAGGACTGCTCTCTCTTACCTGGGGACGAGGAGCCAGACGGGTGGATCATGTACTTTGACGGAGCGTTCGCACGACAAGGTGCAGGAGCAGGGGTCGTCCTCATCACACCCGCCAAGGACAAGCTCTACTACGCGGTACAACTCTATTTCCAGCAGGGAGAGAAGGTCTCCAACAACATTGCAAAATTCGAAGGATTGCTCACCGGTCTCACGACCGCGACGGCACTGGGGGTGAAGCGCCTCACCATCAAGGGCGATTCCCAGCTCCTCGTCAACTTCTCCAACAAGGAGTACACACCCAAGGATGAGCACATGGAGGCATACCTAGAAGAAGTACGCAAGATGGAGAAGCGGTTCTTGGGCTTGGAACTGCAGCATGTGCCACAAGGGACAAACAAGGAGGCGAATGATATCGCCAAGAAAGCCTCCCACAGGCTCCCCCAGGAGCCAGGGGTGTTTGAGGAGCGGCTCTTCAAGCCATCCGCGGCTCCCCCTGACGGTGTCAATACCGGCGGATCTTGGGTAGGGGGTCCTGAACTGTGCGTCTAAGGCTAATGGTAACAGGAGGAAGGGGACACAATGTTTTACCCAGGTTCGGGCCCTCTCAATGGAGGTAATACCCTACTTCCTGCTTGATTGATCTTGATGATATGAGTATTACAAGAGTTGATCTACCACGAGATCGTAGAGGCTAAACCGTCTATAAAAGAGACGGTTTACTCGCATGGTCGGGGTGGCAAATTTATATAGACACCCAAGGGGGCTAGGGTTACACAGAGTTGGTTACAGAGAAGGAGATCTACATATCCGAATTGCCAAGCTTGCCTTCCACGCAAAGGAGAGTCCCATCCGGACACGGGACGAAGTCTTCAATCTTGTATCTTCATAGTCCAACAGTCCGGCCAAAGTATATAGTCCGGCTGTCCGAGGACCCCCTAATCCAGGACTCCCTCAGTAGCCCCTGAACCAGGCTTCAATGACGATGAGTCCGGCGCACAGATTTTCTTCGGCATTGCAAGGCAGGTTCTTCTCCAAATCCTCCAGAGTATTATTGTAACAAGCAGTGTCCGGCTCCTCATCAATGTCGAGCTCCTCGGCTTCTGTGCTTTAATAATGGTTGTCTCCACGTGTCTAGTGAATGCGAGAAGTCAAGGCATTTTTACATTTGCCACCCCGACCATGCGAGTAAACCGTCTATAAAAGAGACAGGGATTCTCAGATCCAAATCACATCATCTCCTCCCAGCGAGTATTCATCAGAGCGCGTTCGAAAAAACCCATACCACCATGGCCGGTCGTCGCGGTTCCTCCTCTCGCTCCCGTAGCACTAGGCCAGGCGATTGGGAGAAGTGTTCTGTCCCCCACAACCGACTAGTAGAGTTGCAGACCAAGGGGTTTCTCCCACCTGCATACATGGTCCTTGTCCGAGCTGGACTAGCCACTTATAATGGCGGGGAGCAAGCGGAGAGCTCTCCAAACCCATCCAAGGGAGAGCGGGTATGCTTCGTCCCCTATTTGCTGAGGGGACTCGGATTTCCAATCCATCGTTTCCTCCGCGGGCTCCTGGAGTTCTATGTCCTCCAGCTGCATAACTTCACCCCAGCATCCATACTGCATATCGCAGGCTACGTTGCCTTCTATGAGCTATTTCTGGGTTACAAAGCTCATTTCGAGCTGTGGAAGAGACTATTCTACCTTGTACCCCGCACTCAGGAGGGGTCAGTATATCAAGTGGGCGGAGCCGAAATATGGTGCATCGCCGGGACCGGATACCTATTCGGCACCCCAAAGAAGACATCTGAAGACTGGCCCTCAGAATGGTTCTACATGGAGGACGTCCCTCTTTCGGACCCTATTCGGAAGGGCCTTCCCAAGTTTGTAAATGCCCCATTGAAGAAACGCCACAGCTGGCGCCCCAGGAGCCCCCAGGAGGAAGATAATAGAGAGATCCTTTTCTTGATGGACGGGATAAATACGCTGGCCAAATCAGGACTGACAATAATTGAGGTTATGTCCATATGTATAATGCGGGGAGTGCAGCCGCTTCAATATTGGGGAAAACCATGTGGCACTTCAATGGAGAAGATGACGCCACCCGCTGCGCCCGTAAAGGTCCGGACTCTCCTGCTGCTCTCGCGAAGATATTGTCCGATTTGAACAAAGGAGAAGAGGAGGATTTCATCCATATCAAGCCACGGGATGGATTCCCCATGTACAACCCCCCAAGCTGGGTGAGTTGCTATCTTTTATTCCAGTCTTTCTCACATTTTTAGCATAGATGTTTACTTCGTCAATTCATAGCAGGAACTGCGAAGAGCTATGAAGGATGTTCACAACCCATCTCCACAGCCAGAGGACCCCAACCGGGCTCTCGACCCCGGACTCGAAGCAGACCCAGACACATTTGTGGAGCTTGTTGACAGGACATTTTACCAGTTAAGCTGCGACGGTGTGATGGTGGCCATCATAGCTGATTATCCTGGCCTACTCCCTGTATCCCAGGTAAGTAAAGCTAGACTCCCAACCTCCAAAAAGGATTCCCTCTTTACTCTTCACCCACCGCACATGTATTGCGTCTTACAGGGAAGGCCATCGGGGCGCCAAGCCAAACCCGCAGTGACTCGCCAACAAGGGGCACCGAAGTCGGGTAGGCTTAAAAGGAAGGCGGTCAGGACTGAGATGCCGTTGCAAACGTATATTTAGAAACCTGCCACGAAATCATCATCATTAAAATATAACAATGTCCACTGTCTTGTGAAAGAAAAATCACTTGCCGGACTATATTCTGAGAGCCTGCCGGTCACGCCTCCACCAGCCGGACTCCGAGGCCGGACTCAAGGGTGGAGGTCAACACGGACGATCCTCCAACAGAGGATGCAGATAGATTTTCCGCTACAAACTACAAAGTGGAGAGCACCATGAATCATAGGCGCCGTCGGGCCGCACTACGTGACCCTAATTTCTCTGAAGAGGCATTCGATGCCTTCAACTCACGGGACGCGTACATCCGGGCTGATAAAGGTGGCCTCACCAGGGCCACGGACCAGTTAGTAAAGGATATACGAGTAATAAAATTTGATAAGTATGTATATCCATAGCCCCTGAGACTTGAAACAGTTGGCACAACTGATTTAAGGATCCTCATGTGCATAGGTTTTGACAGAGAAGAATAACTAGCTATCTAAAGAGCTGGAGGAGTGCAAGGCCCAACTACGGGCCGCAATTGCTGTGATGGAGGAGTCTACGAAGGCCGCATCTGGTAATTTTTGCTTTAAACGAAAATAATGTCATGGCATGTACTAGTTAAGTATTCGGTATGAATGTGATTCTAACAATAGATTCTGCATACAATCCCGGAGGCAATCCGGATATCATACCAGAGGATGAGCAACATGTTCAGTGACAGCTAAAGGCTGGCCAGGGTGTGCTTACAAAGGTTATAAAGGAGAAAAATACTCTCCAGGACGCGAACATCCGACTGGACGTCAAATTAAAGGATGTTCGGCCCCGGCTTGCTGACTCCGTAAAGGAGAATAAGAGGCTTCGACATGACATATTCAGTAAGTGCTCTGACGAACCACTATAAAGTTCGGCGAAGAACCGTGCTAATAGAATTATGTCTGTAGGCTTGCTGACAGGTCGTCCCGAATAGGAGATGCCCGGATCTGCAGGCGATCTTCTGCCGGAGCTCTCACAACTGCACGAACAAGTTCGGCAGGTGATGCGGGGCATTGCCCAAGCCTTGTGGCCATCCACCTCCCAGCCAGGAGGCATGGGGGAGCTTGTGGAGATGCTCATGGGAGCACGGGCGGTGCTTCGGATTATGGAAGATATCGGCCTGCTGACAAGGTGCGAGGGAAGCCTGGGCCATGGTGAAGACGCGATATACCAAGGCTGACCCGAACCACATGGCCGAGGTCGGACCTGTAGGATCAGATCGGAAAGAGATCCCTGTAAGTCTGGTATATGACCAGGTAGCATTAGCCGCCAAGTATTCCCAACAGGACTGTAGGCTAGACAGCCTGTTGGATGGTATAGAAGAAGAATTTAGTCACTCTAAGTGACTTTGTACTTCGAAGGACACATTTTATCCCTAGCCGGATTGTAAATCATTTGTCTTGGCCGACCTTTTCGCTTCAACCACTGGACCCGACAGTCTGGAGTGTATCCGAATACCCGCTCGGTTACGTGAAAACCGGGGCACGCGTGGAAACCAGGCGTAGGGGTCATAAGTGCTTGAACAGACAAGTACCCAACTAGTTATGTTATATTACATAGGTAGTAAGAAACATCTTCCAAGGAGAATAGTTCCGTTAAGGGTTCCTTTCCCTGGGTGTGCATGCATTAATGTGCATGTCCAAACTGCGAAAATTTACGCAGGATATAAGCATCTGGGGGCATGTTTTGTAATAGGTAAAATACATCTTTTGTTCACCAACCAAATATTCCCTTAAGAACGCTAGCTTTCGGCTTCACCCAGTCTGAGGTACACATCCGGCTGACCCGATAGTAACAATCGCAGAGGTGCTCCCCTTATGCCCTAGCTGAATTAACGGGAACGTAGGGCATAAACACAAGAGCCAGGCAACCCAGCTTGGCCAAAACTTAAGTCATATCGATGCATATAGTGGTGAAAAAAGGCACATACAGAGAAGTGACGCATATGTGGTGGGCATAAAGCCCAGAAGACAATTAAGCTTCTGTGTAAGAAGCCTCCAGGTATATTGAGCGTGCATAGCGTGGCCAGAGTGTGCGGTCAAAGCATACTTGAAGCTTTTAAGGCTATAAATGTAAAAGGGAGAGAGAGAGGGTATAATTTAAAAAGGAAGACGGAGGTAAGGAGACAAATAGAGAGTTCGACACTAGGCATAGAATCTTCGGAGTCTGGCCGCGTTCCATTGGTTCGGCTCAAGTCGATTGTCTGATGCATCATGCAAACGGTACGCACCTCCAGTGAGAAATTTGTCAATGATGAAGGGGCCCTCCCACTTGGGGTTGAGCTTGTCCTTTTTCTTCTCTGGTAGGCGTAGAACAAGTTCGCCAATGTTATAAGTTTTGGCCTGCACTTCTCTGCTTTGAACCTTCGAGCCTGCTGTTGATAGAATGTGAAACGGGCCTTTGCGACATCACGCTCCTCCTCCAGGGCATCTAAGTTGTCCTGCCGATCCAGCTCAGCTTCTCTCTCTTCGTACATGTGCACTCTAGGTGAATCATGTATGATATCCCAGGGTAGCACTGCCTCTGCGCCGTACAGCATAAAAAATGGTGTGTATCCGATTGTGCGATTTGGTGTGGTCTGCAGCCCCCATAATACGGAGTCGAGCTCCTCGACCCAGTGCGTATCTGATTCCTTCAAGGATCGCACTAGTCTGGGTTTAATGCTCCTCATAATAAGACCGTTCGCTCGTTCGACTTGACCGTTTGTTTGGGGGTGATAGATGGAGGCGTAATCAAGTTTTATGCCCATTTTGCTGCACCAGGTTTTCACCTCATCGGCTGTAAAGTTTGAGCCATTATCGGTGATGATGCTGTGGGGGACACTGTAGAGGTGTATGACCCCGGATATAAAGTCTATCACTGGTCCGGATTCGGCCGTTTTAACTGGTTTGGCTTCTATCCATTTGGTGAATTTATCGACCATGACCAACAAGTATCTCTTCTTATGGCTTCCTCCTTTAAGGGGTCCAACCTTATCGAGCCCCCAGACCACAAAGGGCCAAGTTATGGGGATTGTTTGGAGGGCGGTGGGTGGCATATGGCTTTGATTTGCAAAAAGCTGGCAACTGACGCAGTGTTGGACAAGGTCTTGTGCGTCTGCCCGGGCTGTCGGCCAGTAGAAACCTGTATGGAAGGCCTTGCTTATGAACGCCCGAGCTGCGGCATGGTGGCCACCGAGTCCGGCATGAAATTCAGCCAAGAGCTGCCACCCTTCCTCTTCGGAGATGCACCTTTGGAGCACTCCGGTCGCGCTTTTCTTATAAAGCTCTCCCTCGTGGACTCTGTAGGCTTTAGAGCACCGCACAATGCAACGTGCCCCATTTTGGTCCTCCGGGAGTTCCTGCCTATTTAAGTAAGCTAGGAAGGGTTCCATCCACGGGGCAATGACCGCCATAATCACATGGGACGAAGGTGCGATTTCGGTGGCGGAGCCTCCGATTACGTCAGATTGTTCAGGATCTGGGGTTGTATGCGGATCCGGACTAGTATTGTCGGACTCTCCTTCCCATACCACGAATGGCTTGAACAGCCTTTCCAAAAAAAATTTGGTGGGACGGGGTCACATTTAGCACCGATGCGGTCAAGGATATCCGCCGCTTGATTGTTTTCTCGAACCACATGGTGGAATTCGAGCCCCTCGAATCAAGCTGACATTTTGAGGACGGCATTACGGTAGGCCGCCATTTTCGGGTCCTTGGCGTCAAAGTCTCCATTTATTTGAGATATTGCCAGATTTGAATCCCCACGGACTTCTAGACATTGAATGCCCATGGAGACCACCATCCGAAGACCGTGCAACAATGCCTCATACTCAGCTGCATTGTTGGAATCTGTGGAAAGTATTTGGAGTACGTATTGGACTGTATCTCTAGTGGGGGACGTCAGGACGACCCAGCCCCTAGACCAGCTAGCATCTTAGAGCTGTCAAAGTGCATGATCCAATTGGAGTACGCGCCATACTCTTTAGGGAGTTCGACTTCTGTCCATTCGGCGACGAAGTCAGCTAGTACTTGTGACTTAATGGCCCGCCGTGGTTTGTATGTTATGTCGAACGGGAGGAGCTCGATAGCCCATTTTGCAATCCGGCCCGTGGCATTGCGGTTATTTATTATGTCATTGAGTGGTACTTCAGAGGCCACCATGATTGAACACTCTTGAAAGTAGTGTCGTAGTTTTCGGGATGCCATGAAGACCGCGTATGCTATCTTTTGATAATGTGGGTATCATGACTTTCATGGAGTGAGGAAAGTGGATACGTAGTATATCGGCTTTTGTAGTGGGAATTTATGTCCATCTGTCTCTCGTTCGACGACGAGCACTGCGCTTACAACCTGGTGTGTTGCAGCTATGTGTAGCAGCATGGGTTCGCTGACATTTGGCGCTGCCAGAATTGGATTGGTGGCCAAGAGGGCTTTTATTTCCTCCAGCCCAGCCATAGCCGCATCCGTCCACTTGAAGTGTTCGGTGCGTCGAAGAAGGCGATAAAGAGGTAGCACCTTTTCTCCTAATCGGGAGATAAAGCGGCTTAGGGCGGCCACACATCCAGTTAGTTTCTGGATTTTCTTGAGGTCTGTTGGGGTAGCCAACTATGACAGAGCTCGGATTTTAGCCGGGTTTGCTTTGATTCCTCTATTGGAAACAATAAAGCCCAAGAGTTTTCCGGCTGGTACATTGAAAACGCATTTTTCCAGGTTGAGCTTAATGTCATATGTTCGGAGATTGTCGAACGTAAGCCTCAAGTCGTCTATTAATGATTCGACATGTCTGGTTTTGATGACCACATCGTCTACATAAGCCTCCACTGTTTTGCCGATTTGTGTTTCCAGGCATGTCTGAATCATGCGTTGATAGGTTGCACCGGCGTTTTTGAGCCTGAAAGGCATGGTGTTAAAACAGAAGGGACCGTATGGAGTGATAAATGTCGTTGCGGCTTGATTGGACTCCTCCATCTTGATTTGATGGTATCCGGAGTATGCATCGAGGAAACACAATGAGTCGTGTCCTGGGGTAGCGTCGATAATTTGATCGATGCGGGGGAGGGGGAAGGGATCCTTAGGGCAAGCCTTATTAAGGTCTTTGAAATCGACGCATAGGCGCCAGGATTTGTCCTTCTTTGGTACCATCACCAGGTTTGCTAGCCAGTCCAGATGTTTTATTTCTCTGATGAATCCGGCTTCGAGTAGCTTGGCTAGCTCTTCTCCCATGGCTTGTCGCTTGGGTTCTGAAAAGCATCGAAGAGTCTGCTTAACCGGCTTGTATCCCTTTAGTATATTTAGGCTATGTTCGGCTAGCCTACGTGGGATACCTGGCATGTCTAAAGGATGCCAGGTGAAAATGTCCCAATTCTCACACAAGAACTCTCGTAGTGCGGTGTCTATTGTGGGGTTCAGCTGTGCCCCAATTGATGTTGTTTTTGTAGGGTCCGTTGGGTGGACCTGGAATTTGACTATTTTGTCTACTAGTTTAAAAGAGGTGGACTTGGGTCGTTTGTCGAGTATCATGTTGTCCCTGTCTATTGCGGAGCGCAGCCCAGTTAGCTCTTCGGCCGCGAGGGCTTCGGATAATGCCTCCAGGGCTAGTGCGGCAGTTTTATTTTCAGCGCGGAGTGCTATGTCTGGATCACTGGCTAGAGTGATGATTCCATTGGGCCCCGGCATCTTGAGCTTCATGTACCCGTAATGGGGTATAGCTTGGAAGCTTGTGAATGCGTCTCGCCACAAGAGGGTGTGGTATCCACTGCTAAACAGGGCTACTTGGAATGTGATTTCTTCGAACCTATAATTCTCCGGGGTGCCGAATACCACATCCAGTGTGATTTTCCCTACGCATCATGCCTCCCGACTAGGGATGATTCCTTTGAAGGTCGTGCTGCTTTGCTCAATGCGGCTCTTATCTATTTCCATTTTGTTAAGAGTTTCCTCATAGATGAGGTTTAATCCGCTGCCGCCATCCATGAGCACTTTAGTAAGCCAGAATCCGTCCATGATTTGACCAAGGACCAAAGTGGCTGGTGCTCGGACTGTTCAGAATTGAGGGTCGTCATTGGTGTTGAAGGTTATGGCTGCATCGTTCCATGGGTTTATTGCTGCGACATGGCAGACTTCGGCGAGGCTGCGGAGCGCTCTCTTGCGCCTGTTGTTTGAGGCGAAAGTCTCGAAGACGGTCAATACTGTATTGTTATTTTCTACGGGATGGTGCTCTGCAGTATTGTTGATGAGAAGGTACTCGCTGCTCTTGGCCACCTGCCGGAGTATCCAACATGCTCTAAGGCTGTGTATTGTTATGGTGTCCGGTGTGCTGTGAATTTTGCATGGCCTATTGAGCCATCCCTGTGAAAGTGCAACTACCCCTAGGTGGTTTTGGTAATTCATAACAACATATAGCTCATTGAGCTAATGCTATTCCAAGACTATTATTTCAGGAAAGCTCAATGAATGGCATCGCATGGATGATGAAAGTGGATCCCTCAAAATGCTAATGACAAAGGATTGGCTCAAGCTCAAAAGCTCAAGACTCTTCATTTTATATTTTAGTGATCCAAGATCACATTGAGTCTATAGGAAAAGCCAATACTATCAAGGAGGGATGACGTGTTGCTTAATGAGCCTCTTGCTTCATGTGCTTAGTGATATGCTCCAAAACCCTCAGCTACTGTCTCACATCCACAAATGACCTAAACCTAAAGCCAAAATCGGTCACACCGATTCTTCCTATCCGGCGCCATTGAGTTCTAATGTCATAGCCACTGCCACAAACCCTAAGCAAATCAGTTCTACCAATAGGGATCTCGGTCTCACCGAGATGGGATTGTAATCTCTTTGTTTCCCTTCGTAACGTTTCGGTCTAACCGAAGTGAGCGATCGGTCCCACCGAGATTGCTATGTAAACTCTCTGTTTCCCTTTTGTAACATTTCGGTCTCACTGAAAAGAGCAAATCGGTCCCACCGAGTTTACCTGACCAACTCTCTGGCAAGCTTATTACCAAAATAGGTCTCACCGAGTTTGTGTAATCGGTCTTACCGAGATTACCTTATGCCCTAACCCTAACCGAATCGGTCTCACCGATTTGCATGTCAGTCCCACCGAAAATCACTAACAGTCACCAGGTTTACTAAATCGGTCCGACTGAGTCTGTTGAATCGGTCCCATCGAGTTTGGTAAATTGTGTGTAACGGTTAGATTTTGTGTGGAGGCTATATATACCCCTCCACCTCATCTTCATTCGTGGAGAGAGCCATCAGACTATACCTACACTTCCAACTTACCATTTCTGAGAGAGAACCACCTACTCATGTGTTGAGGCCAAGATATTCCATTCCTACCATATGAATCTTGATCTCTAGCCTTCCCCAAGCTGCTTTCCACTCAAATCTTCTTTCCACCAGATCCAAAACCTATGAGAGAGAGTTGAGTGTTGGGGAGACTATCATTTGTAGCACAAGAGCAAGGAGTTCATCATCAACGCATCATTTGTTACTTCTTGGAGAGTGGTGTCTCCTAGATTGGCTAGGTGTCACTTGGAAGCCTCCTACAAGATTGTGGAGTTGAACCAAGGAGTTTGTAAGGGCAAGGAGATCGCCTACTTCGTGAAGATATACCGCTAGTGAGGCAAGTCCTTCGTGGGCGACGGCCATGGTGGGATAGACAAGGCTGCTTCTTTGTGGACCCTTCGTGGGTGGAGCCCTCCGTGGACTCGCGCAGCCGTTAACCTTCGTGGGTTGAAGTCTCCATCAACGTGGATGTACGATAGCACCACCTATCGGAACCATGCCAAAAACATCTGTGTCTCCAATTGCGTTAGAATCCTCCAAACCCTTCCCTTTACTTTCTTGCAAGTTGCATGCTTTAATTTCCGCTGCTCATATACTCTTTGCATGCTTGCTTGAATTGTGTGATGATTGCTTGACTTGTCCTAAGATAGCTAAAATCTGCCAAACTCTAAAATTGGGAAATGGTTAAGTCTTAATTGGTCAAGTAGTCTAATCACCCCCCTCTAGACATACTTCAAGGTCCTACAAGTGGTATCAAAGCTTTGGTCTCCATTTGCTTTGATTTCCATAGCTTTTGGTGGTCATAGCCTTGGTTTCACAACCTAGGAGAGTATGGCATCTAGCGAGGGAAATTATCACCGTAGAGGTCCTTACTTTGATGGTACTAGTTTTGCTAGTTGGAAGCATAAGATGAAAATGCATATTCTCGGACATAACTGCGCCGTTTGGGCAATTATTTGTATTGGCTTGCAAGGTGAATTCTTTGATGGGAGAGAGCCAAACCGTGAAGCTAATGCGGAGGAATTGAAGATGCTGCAATACAACGCTCAAGCTTGTGATATCATCTTCAACAAATTGTGCCCTGAAGAATTCAACAAAATCAGCCGTCTTGAGAATGCAAAGGAAATTTGGGATACTTTGATTGATATGCATGAAGGTACCGAATCTGTCAAGGAATCCAAGTTGGATGTGCTCCAAAGTCAGCTTGACAAGTTCAAAATGAAGGATGGTGAAGGTGTCGCTGAAATGTACTCTAGGCTTGCACTCATCAAAAATGAGATTGCCAGCTTGGGGAGTGAAGAGATGACCGACAGATTCATCATCAAGAAGATCCTAACAGCATTGGATGGAAAGTATGATACCATGTGCACATTGATCCAAATGATGCCAAACTACAAAGATCTCAAGCCAACGGAAGTCATTGGAAGAATTGTTGCTCATGAGATGTCACTTAAGGATAAGGAGGAACTTCACAACAAGTCAAGTGGTGCTTACAAAGCCTCAAGTGAAGCCCCCACATCATCAAGTGAGAAACAAACCTTCAATGAAGAATTGAGCTTAATGGTGAAGAACTTTAACAAATTCTACAAGAGTAGAAGCAAAGAAAGAAGCTCCAGGTCAAGGTCTTACAATGACAAAAGATCTTCTAGTCGAGAGCAAAATTGCTACAATTGTGGGAGACCCAGACACTATTCCAATGAGTGTACGGCACCCTACAAAAGAACAGGAGATTCTCCAAGAAGAAGAAGCAAAAGAGAAGAATCACCACCAAGAGAGAGAAGGAGTAGAGATGATCGTTATGAACGAAGACCCTCACGGAGAAGCAAGGATTCAGAAAGGAAGGACAAGTCATCAAGGAGCTACACAAAACAAAGACATCAAGCTCATGTTGGTGAATGGGTATCTGGCTCTGACTCCGACAATCACTCCGAGAGAATCTATCACTCTGACTCCGAATATACTCAAGATGAAGGTGTTGCCGGTCTAGCACTTGTGTCAACCAACTCCTACGACATATTTGATTCACCAAATGAAGGAATTGGAAGATGCTTCATGGCCAAAGGTCCAAAGGTAACTCATCCTGAGTATGTTGATTTCAATAGTGATGAAGATGACTTGCTTGTGGATGATGATTTACTTGTTGACAACTCTAGTGATGAATACTATGATGAAACGTCAATTAATCACGCTAATCAAGATAAAACGAATGACACTGATAAGGAGAAGATTGAGCTTCTAACTAAAGAACTAAACACTCTTAAGTTGGCTCAGGAAACTATCTTCGAAGATCATCGAGAACTTTTAAGGGCTCATGAGAAGTTACGCTTTGAAAAGCTCAATCTTGAGCAAGAGCATGAGTTCTTAAAAGCAATCAATGATGATCTCCGTAAGAAAAGTTCTTCTTACATTGCCAAGCATTTACTATTATCTACTTACATGCCTCAAGTCAAGTCTAGTAACAAGTACAAGAAAGATACTTCCTCTGGTAGTAACAATAATAATGTCAAATCCAATATTGTTGCTTCTAGTAGTTCTCTTGATTCCACTAATGATTCTCTTAGCCAAGTTACACTTGAGCAAGAAAATAGCTTATTGAAGGGAATTATAGAGAAAGGTGTTTACAAGAGCCTTGCCGGGAGTAAGCAATTTGAGGAAATTGTACGCAAGCAAGGAAGACACCGGGAGAATCAAGGTCTTGGTTTTGAACAAAAGTTCAATGCCAATGGAGTTGAGTGGGAAGAAGATCAATACCCCAAGACGAAGTTTGTTCCTCAACAAGAGAAGTATGATCCTACTTCCTTCAAGGGAACACAAGCACAAGATGATCTTCCACCTCAAGAACACAAGAACAAAGGCAAGGACAAGCTTCAAGAAGAGATTGATGCATTTGAAGAAGCACCTAAGGCCTCATTCAAGTGGGTTCCCAAGACTACGTCAAGTTCTACTTCATCAAGTACAACTACAACTCCAAGGATTCCCATCAAGATGATGTGGATCCCGAAGAAGAAGAACTAGAGAGTTCTTGAGGGTGACTCCGCCAACATTCTTCACTCATATCATTATGGCAAGAACAAGTGCAATCAACCTCCACATCTTGCACTAGTTCAAGGAGTCACAAACCCTCATGTTGGTAAGGCAAGGGACAAGGTAACCTAATGATTTCATGGACATCATCTTGTGTGTGCATCACTCTATGTCTATGGATATTCTTGTTTGTTCCTTGTGGGACTAACCCATGTAGGCAAGTTGAAAGTGCAACTCACTCCAAAGGATTGCTCCAAATGATCTACATCAACATTGAGCATCCACATCTTCAACACCTACATGAAGTCATCATCGACACAACCCCAGGTTAGTTCATCCCTCAAAGGGGGGATCTCACATCTAGGGGGAGCTTAACTCTAAGAATTGAGTCAAAGCAACTCTAAATGGTGTGAACACATCAATGCATTATGTAAAAGTGGTAACCCCACTTGAGATTAAACGATGAGTATGACCTATGATCAAATGTTTATCATTTGACTCCTAAGTCAATATACTCATATATAGATGACCTAGTCATCGCCAATTGTTTGATAGATGCTAGAATTGGTTGTCCATGCTTTGCCACATATTTCATTTGCCATCTTATTGTGTGAGCATGTTGGTGCATATTTTACTCATTCGAGGACATCCACTTGTTGCTTTGATTGTTTGAGTTTCTTTTCTTTTTGCCAAGTGGATGGACAAGAATGCCTAAGAACCTTCTCTAGCTATCTATGATTTTCTCGTCTCAAACTCTATTCATGCTACATCACAAAATTTGATCAAGTCAGATTCGAACCACTCTGTGTGAGGAGCACTCGGAGTCCCCGATTCGTCATAGACTTAAACTTCCAAAACTTCTTTGTGATTCTCGGTCTGACCGATTCCTCCATTTCGGCCCTACTGAGATCATTAAGTCGATCTAAGTTTTCGATCTCGGTGCAACCATTTGAACTTTTTGGTCACACTGAGTTGCTGTAACTGTACACAGTTATGCATCTCGGTGCCGCCGAGTTGTTCCACTCGGTCACACCGACAGGGTCGGGCTATATATAGTCACGGGCAAAAATTTGGAAATTTCTCCGAACCCCTTCGCCCGCGCAATAGCTCGCTCTGCCTCCAAGGTCTCCGGATCGTCTCCTCGTCGCCAGCCGCCTCCTGTCGCTGGTCTCCGCCGCCGTCAATGGATTTCAACCCCGCCATTGCCGCCGTAGCGAGTTCATCACCGAGCTAGGGTATGGACTCGATCACTGTGCTATCCTCGTCCGATTCCTAGCACATTGTGTTCTTATTGATTCTTGCCATGTTTGAAACACTCCTATCTAGTCAATGCAATCCATAGATTAGATGAGATTCAAAGTTTTAGGGTTAGGTTTTCGCCGAAACCATCTCGGACCCACCGAGTTGAAAAACTTGGTCCCACCGATTTGGCTTATGCCATTGCACTAGTAACTCTTGGTCTGGCCGAGAATTGCTAATCGGTGAGACCGATTTTAGGACTTTGTGAAACCCTAGCAGTCTCGGTGCCACCGAACTGTGACTCGGTCCAACCGAGTCATCAGTTTAGGTTCCAAAACTGCTTCGGTATCACCGAGTTTGAAAATCGGTTGATCCGAAATGCTTTCTGTGGAAAACTAAAACTGAATTTTTGAATCATTCTTTTGCAAAAATCTCTGCATTTTGTGATGCTCATCCACTCTATCTCATCTATAACTCTTCACAGGGTCAGCAGACAGTGTTTGCAGCATGTCAGACCAGAGTGACGGCCAGAATAGGTCAGAAGAGCAGATGCACATGAGTGAGGGCACTAGTCCCTCCAGCACCTCAGATGAAGGCAACAGAAGCACTCCTAGCAATCTGCCTAAGGCTGCTACCAGGCAAAGGAGGAAGAGAACCTCAGACTCTGAGGATGAGGACTATAGAGCAGAAGAAGATGAGGCTACTTCCAAGAAAGTAGTGCTCAAAAAGGAGTATGGCTCAGCACATAGCACAAAGCCTGGACTGAATAAGAAGGTTCCTGCCAAGAGGACACCAATGCCCAAGGTCAAAAGGTCCACTCTAGTGCCTGCAGCATCTGAACCCAAAGAGGCACCTGCAAAGAAAGTCACATCTTCCAAACCCAAGAAAGTTCCCACTGGTGAAACTATCAAGTTTACCATTGAATCAGAGGATGAAGGTGCTCAGGATAAGAAGAAGAAGAGAGCCAGAACCACAACTGCCCAGGTTCTTGGAAAGCCCTCAATGAGAAGAGATTCTGAAGAGGAAGAAGAGGTTGCTGCACCAGCACCCAAGGCACCAAAGCTTATGGGTGATGCTATTAGATCAGGGGCTGCAACATCTAAGCCCAAGGAAGCACCCAAAGCTGCCCCCAAGGCCAAGCTTGCACCAAAGAGGAATACCAGAAGTATTCCAGCTCCTGAGAAGAACAAGGCCCCAGTGCCTGAGGTTGCTGAGGAAGAAGATGAAGAAGGACAGGTCCTAAGGAAGCTAAAGCCCAAGACTCCGGACCACAATGATGCCCATCATGTGGCTGAGGACATGAACATCAGAAGAGACTCGGGGTTGAGGCTATGGAGGCTGACAGATCCATATGCCACAAGGAGAAGGACTTCTGTTGATTACAGGTTCCATACAAAGGAACAACAGGACTTTTATGAGACAATTTTGTTGGATAAGAAGCCCATAGTGTGTGATATGAGGTGGGTCGACTGGACCTACATGAAGGAAAATGAAGAGCACTATCCTGGAGTGCAAGACAGTTTTGTTGCTTGTGGAGTTGCAGATTATGTTGGGCAAAAGCTCACCAACTGGAATGATGAACTTATCATGCAATTCTACTCCACAACACATTTCTATCCAGATGGGAGGATAGTTTGGATGTCTAAAGGTACGAGGTACCAGTCCACTGTTGAGGAATGGGCAAGACTGATCAATGCCCCAAAAGAAAATGATGATGACCTGGATATATATGCCAAGAAGAAGATGGACCACAATTCCATGGCACACATGTACAAGGAGATCCCAGACAAAGCCATTGAAACACATAAGTTTGGGTCAGTCCACTTCCTTCTGTCAGGGGTGCCAACTATCAATTGGATCCTAAGGCATACTTTGTTGCCTAAGTCTGGTGACCACAACATGATTAGAGGGCATGCAATCAACATGTTGCATTTGTTTGATGTGCCACAGAAATTCAAGGTCATGAGCCTTATGGTTGAAACCATTAAGAGGACTACAGCAGATCAGAAGAGGAGCTGTGGATATGCCCCTCAGATTCAGGAGTTGATTAACTCAAAGATGGGCACATGCAAATATCAATTGGATAAGGAACATTTTCCCCTCTATCCAGACTTTGAGGACAATCAGGTTGTCATGAATGAGAATGATCCATCATCAGTTCAAGCTCAAGAGAAGAAGGAGAAGGCAAGGAAGGAGAAGGCTGCCAAGATGCCAACTCAAGAGGAGGCATCTGAGTATTTCTTGAAGAACAAGCAGGAGCACCTTGGTTACTTAATAGCATCAACACTGAGGATTGAGAAGGGATTGGCCACCCTCACTCAGAATCAGGAGAGCTTGGAAAGAATCATGGAACTCAAATTTCATGATCTTGATGTCAAAGTAACTGAGATTCAGTCTGTTGTGGAGCAGCTGCATGATGACATGCAGGAGAGGCAGGGCAAGACTACCACTAATGTTTTTGCCAGAGTGCCTAGAGCTCAGAGGTCAGCTACAATGCCTGTCACAGACACCAGAGCCACATCATCTGCACCAGCTACAGCTCCTATAGCTCCAGTGCAACCAGCTCCAGCATCTACTCCAGCACCCTCTACT
Organism: Triticum aestivum; assembly: GCF_018294505.1. NCBI lineage: Eukaryota > Viridiplantae > Streptophyta > Magnoliopsida > Poales > Poaceae > Triticum > Triticum aestivum. The sequence continues at coordinate 453,100,150 of NC_057801.1, forward strand.
TCAACTGAAGCCTTCGTTCTTGGAGTTATCCAGACACCACCACCTGAAGATCAAGCCTGAGAGTCGATCTAGCACTATGCATTTTCTATGAACTTTTTGGTAACTTGTTGCCAAAGAGGGAGAAAAACGTATAGATCATAGGCTTTGAGAGAGAGAGAGTGTTGCTTTTGTTCTCTCTTGCTTTGATTTCGTGGTTAAACTTATTTGCTTTTGATTGCTTGAGATACTATGCTATTCTTGTGAGACATTGATGATCATGTGTTTGATCATAAGCTACACTTATGCATGTTTGATGATATTATCTTATCTATCCTATGTGATCATTCGCTTTGCTTGGTGATGAGTGCATGTATTTAATCTTTATCATTTTGAGCGCTCCACCAAGATGTATGTGACATGGAAGAGTAACCCATGAGCCTAATTCATTGTGCATTTGCAGTCCAAAGCAAATCTTAAACTATGCACAAATTTAGGGGGAGCTCTTGCTTATCACATATTTCTCAAAGCGACGATGTTTTCAAATCTTATTATCATTTCTCGAAGCTTTGATCTATATGTTGTCATCAATTACCAAAAAGGGGGGGATTGAAAGTGCAACTATCCCTAGGTGGTTTTGGTAATTCATAACAACATATAACTCATTGAGCTAATGCTATTCCAAGACTATTATTTCAGGAAAGCTCAATGAATGGTGGCATGGATGATGAAAGTGGATCCCTCAAAATGCTAATGACAAAGGATTGGCTCAATCTCAAAAGCTCAAGACTCTTCATTTTATATTTTAGTGATCCAAGATCACATTGAGTCTATAGGAAAAGCCAATACTATCAAGGAGGGATGATGTGTTGCTTAATGAGCCTCTTGCTTCATGTGCTTAGTGATATGCTCCAAAAGCCTCAGCTACTTTCTCACATCCACAAATGACCTAAACCTAAAGCCAAAATCGGTCACACCGATTCTTCCTATCCGGCGCCACCGAGTTCTAATGTCATAGCCACTGCCACAAACCCTAAGCAAATCGGTTCTACCGATAGGGATCTCGGTCTCACAGAGATGTGATTGTAATCTCTCTGTTTCCCTTCACAATGTTTCGGTCTAACCAAAGTGAGCGATCGGTCCCACCGAGATTGCAATGTAAACTGTCTGTTTCCCTTTTGTAACATTTCGGTCTCACCGAAAAGAGCAAATCGGTCCCACCGAGTTTACCTGACCAACTCTCTAGAAAGCTTATTACCAAAATCAGTCTCACCGAGTTTGTGTAATCGGTCTTATCGAGATTACGTTATGCCCTAACCCTAACCGAATCGGTCTCAACGAGTTGCATGTCATTCCCACCGAAAATCACTAACGGTCACCAGGTTTACTAAATCGGTCCGAACGAGTCTGTTGAATCGGTCCCATCGAGTTTGGTAAATTGTGTGTAACGGTTAGATTTTGTGTGGAGGCTATATATACCCCTCCACCTCCTCTTCATTCGTGGAGAGAGCCATCAGACTATACCTACACTTCTAACCTACCATTTCTGAGAGAGAACCACCTACTCATGTGTTGAGGCCAAGATATTCCATTCCTACCATATGAATCTTGATCTCTAGCCTTCCCCAAGTTGCTTTCCACTCAAATCTTCTTTCCACCAGATCCAAAACCTATGAGAGAGAGTTGAGTGTTGGGGAGACTATCATTTGTAGCACAAGAGCAAGGAGTTCATCATCAACGCACTATTTGTTACTTCTTGGAGAGTGGTGTCTCATAGATTGGCTAGGTGTCACTTGGGAGCCTCCGACAAGATTGTGGAGTTGAACCAAGGAGTTTGTAAGGGCAAGGAGATCGCCTACTTCGTGAAGATCTACCGCTAGTGAGGCAAGTCCTTTGTGGGCGACGGCCATGGTGGGATAGACAAGGTTGCTTCTTCGTGGACCCTTCGTGGGTGGAGCCCTCCGTGGACTTGCGCAACTGTTACCCTTCGTGGGTTGAAGTCTCCATCAACGTGGATGTACAATAGCACCACCTATCGGATCGACGCCAAAAACATCCGTGTCTCCAATTGCGTTTGAATCCTCCAAACCCTTCCCTTTACTTTCTTGCAAGTTGCATGCTTTAATTTCTGCTACTCATATACTCTTTGCATGCTTGCTTGAATTGTGTGATGATTGCTTGACTTGTCCTAAGATAGCTAAAATCTGCCAAACTCTAAAATTGGGAAAAGGTTAAGTTTTAATTGGTCAAGTAGTCTAATCACCCCCCTCTAGACATACTTCAAGGTCCTACACCCTCCAGTACGGTTCCACACCCTGTACAGGGTGTAATTGGGTTGGGTGACTTGCGAGAGCGCACCCTTTTAGTTTGGACGAGGGGTTTAGTTAGGGCCGGAGGATCCCATAATTTTGTTTGGGTTTCCCAAGCGCTTTCCATCGCACAGTACTTCTGTACTATGGCCGCCAAGTCGGCAAAGTGCGCTATGCCATAGTGACTTATGGCATTGAGAATTCCCTTGTCCGTGCAATTTTTGCAAAAGAATGAGATTGCGCCTTTCTCGTGACAGTCCTTAACCTTGCTTATTACAAGGAGGAATTTGGCCCAAAAGTGGTGTACTGTCTCTTGGGGCTCTTGTCTGATGTGGGAAAGATCACTTGTGTCTGGGTGGGTGGGTAGACTTAAGTCCACATCCTGACCCAATCTGGGACCCAGGGGCGAAGGAGCTCCTGAGATTGGCAGCACGGGCTCCAAGATGCTGCCCAATATTTATGGCCCGTTGCTCGATTCTAAATTCGGAGTCTGGGCCACGTCCTCTCATAGACGGGTATCCGGCTTAGAGAGCTCGGGAATCCGGACATATTCCGTCCTCAAAATAGAGGAAGAATTGTTGTTTTGTTCCTCCACCACCGCTATTTGATGGGTGACCGGCAGAGAGTTAATCTCCCTTAGGTCGGGTTTAAGTCCAATCCGATCATAGTTCGTAGTGACTCCCAGGGCGGCGATGCGATCCAAGATCTCGTTTAGGGAGGAGAGCTCCATTGGATCCATCTGCTCGGTGAATTCCGGGCTGACGTGGAGGTTGTTCTTGATGACCTGAGAAGTCATCGTCGGCGCAACGGCTGAATGGGTGGCCATGACGAAACCGCCCAGCCGGAGAGTTTGGCTTACAGCCAGGGATCCTCTGGAGGTGATGTTGCCCTTGACAATGAGGCGAGCCATCAAGCCTTATCGGGACGGCACAGTGAAACTCTCAGTGAAAGCACCAATGTCGGTGTCAAAACTGGCGGTTCTTGGGTAGGGGGTCCCGAACTGTGCGTCTAAGGCTAATGGTAACAGGAGGCAGGGGACACGATGTTTTACCCAGGTTCGGGCCCTCTTGATGGAGGTAATACCCTACTTCCTGCTTGATTGATCTTGATGATATGAGTATTACAAGAGTTGATCTACCACGAGATCATAGAGGCTAAACCCTAGAAGCTAGCCTATGATTATGATTGTTGTTGTCCTACGGACTAAACCCTTTGATTTATATAGACACTGGAGGGGGCTAGGGTTACACAGAGTCGGTTACAGAGAAGGAGATCTACATATCCGAATTGCCAAGCTTGCCTTCCACGCAAAGGAGAGTCCCATCCGGACACGAGACAAATTCTTCAATCATGTATCTTCATAGTCCAACAGTCCGGCCAAAGTATATAGTCCGGCTGTCCGAGGACCCCCTAATCCAGGACTCCCTCACCCCCACCACAACTCCAACACTGCCTCAGGAGGATCTACCTCAGGCGCCTGTGACTGGCGCCCTAGTATGCGGCCATCCCTTAGGGGCCTGCCTACTTCTTGCGCTCGAGCCTCGGGAGGGGTGCTGGACTGAGGAGTTCAAGGCGTACCTGCTTCAGGGGATCCTGACAAAGAAGGAGGAGGATGTCGAGCGCGTGGCTCGTCAGGCCACCGCGTACTGCATCCATGATGGTGAGTTATACCACAAAAGTCCCAATGACGTTTCATTGTGATGCATCTCCAGGGAGCAGGGACTTGAGCTGCTAGCGGACATACACGGTGGAGATTACGGGCATCATTCCTCATCACGCACTCTAGTGGGCAAGGTGTTCCGCAATGGCTTCTATTGGCCGACTATGCTCAACAACTGTCGGCGTCAAAACCGGCGGATCTTGGGTAGGGGGTCCCGAACTATGCATCTAAGGTTGATGGTAATAGGAGGCGGGGCACACGATGTTTACCCAGGTTCGGGCCCTCTCTATGGAGGTAATACCCTACTTCCTGTTTGATTGATCTTGATGAATATGAGTGTTACAAGAGTTGATCTACCACAAGATCGTAATGGCTAAAACCCTAAAGTCTAGCCTGTATGATTATGATTGCCTCTACGGACTAAGCCCTCCAGTTTATATAGATACCGGAGGGGACTAGGGTTGTACAAAGTCGGTTACAGAGGAAGGAATCTTCATATCCGGGCGCCAAGCTTTCCTTCCACGTCAAGGAGAGTCCCATCCGGACACAGGTGAGAGTCTTCGGTCTTGTATCTTCACAGCCCATCAGTCCGGCCCATGTCAACAGGCCGGTTGTCCGAGGACCCCTTAATCCAGGACTCCCTCAACGACACCACAGAGCTGGTGCGTTCCTGCGAAGCATGCCAGTTCCACGCCAAGCAAATTCACCAGCCTGCGTAGGGCCTCCAAACAATCCCGCTCACATGGTCGTTCGCTGTCTCGGGGCTAGATATCTTGGGGCCGTTCCCTCGAGCGCCAGGGGGCTACCACTACCTCTACGTCACCATTGACAAATTCACCAAATGGGCGGAGGTAGAAGTTGTTTGTGCCATCCCCGCTGGATCAGTTGTCAAGTTCATCAAGGGCATCGTGAGCCGGTTTAGGGTTCCTAACCACATCATCACCGACAACGGCTCACAATTCACTAGCAACCTTTTCAAAACATATTGTGCTAACCTTGGAACGCAGATATGCTACGCCTCAGTGGCACACCGCAGGAGCAACGGCCAAGCCGAGCGTGCCAATGCTGATGTCCTGAGGGGCCTCAAGACAAGAACCTTCAAGAAGAAGCTCGAGGCCTGCAACAGGGGCTGGCTCGACGAGCTCCAGTCCGTGTTGTGGTCCATCCGCACCACTGCAACCAAGCCAACGGGAGAGACACCATTCTTCCTCCTCTATGGAGCAGAAGCGGTTCTCCCACACGAGGTCAAGCATCGCTCCACACGGGTCCTGGCGTTTGACGAGGCGCGTCAGGACGCCACGCGGGGGATGGATCTCGTGCTGGGGGAGGAATGCTGCCGTCAAGCCTCGCTCTAGGCGGCAAGGTACCAGCAGGCGCTGCGGCGGTATCACTGTTGCAGCGTCCGCTCTAGGACGTTAGAGGTGGGTAACCTTGTCCTGAGGCGGGTGCTCTCTAGGGAAGGGCTGCACAAGCTCTCCCCCATGTGGGAGGGCCAGTTTAGGATTGCCCGTGTCTCCAGGCCTAGTGTTGCGCACCTGGAGACATAGGATGGGGTCCCCATCCAGAATGCCTGGAACATCCAGCACCTCCGGAAGTTCTACCCCTAAAGAAAGGCTCCGACCTGTGAAGAAAGCATCCAGCCTGTGAAGGTCTCTGCTCGTGACACTCTCACGTAATAATGAGTGGGGTTGTATATGCCCCGGAGTCTCCTGAGAGCCGCCCTGGGGCCTCGCGGGGGCTCCCCCCCACGTCCTAGTGGCAGCATTTAACTCCATTCTGGTGAGAACACTAGATTAGGCGCCGGACGCGTCTGTTCATTTGCTTTCCAAAGTTGCTTGTAGTCTTTTAGGAATCTTTCAATGGAGTTGGTGCTTTTGTGTTTTGGTTCGCCAAGTCAATTTCTTCTCCCCCTGCTCATCTGCTTTTAGCCTAGGGGCCGAAAAGAGGTGGCAGTTGCCATCACTCTCCCTCGCACGCCTCGTGCATGGGGGCTAGGAAGGTGTGTGCGCCTTGGGCCTGCCCTCGTGCGTGCACACCATGCCAAACCCCGCTGCCCTGGTGCTTCAGCCTTATCCTCGTGAGGAGCCCTCGATCAAGCTCACAGTCACTAGCACCCCTCATATCTGTGCCCCCAGGGCAGCGGGACGCGGTGCATTAAGTCGGAGATAATCCATGACAAGGGGCTCCCATAAGGAGGAATGAGGTGCTTGTCAGGTTTCCTTTTCCTTTAAAAACAGCCCTGCAACGGTTCCGTGGCGGCTCCCGAGACCCCAAGGCACCACCCGAGGTCTGTGACCTCTAGGTACCCAGAAAGGAGGCCTCATCGGGAGCCAGAAGCCAAGTCCTCGCGAGGCGGAAAGCTACTGCATGCATATCAAGCTAAGTTTTCCTATCCTTGCCTACTTAGAGCGCAAACATTACAGCACAACATTAAGATAGCAAGTAGCCTAAAGGGCATAACTCCCATAGTTCATTACACGCCCTAGCAGGGTACACTATCTTTTTTTGAATTACAGGAGAAAGGAAAGGCCAAACAAAGAGGACCCGAGGGCGTACGAACCCGGCGCCAGCGCCGCGTCCTCAAGCAGCGCCTCAAGGTGGCCCCGACGCTCCACCAGTTCCCCCATAGGCGACCTGGGGCCGTGGCCGGTCTTGAGTCCAAGTTCGGTGGCCCTGGGTTCATGTCGGGCTCCTCTCCAGCTTCACCGGAGCGCTCCAGCGGTACGACCCACCGCCGTCCTCGACCCGAGCGCGACGGGGTGGGGGTCGATTGTAGCCACCACTTCTTGAGCTCTCATCCGAGGAAGAGCTGCCGTCGCGAGAAGAGGAGCGCACAACACCAAGGCTAGGCTCAGCCTCGTCACCCTCGTCATCAATGCCGTCTTCCGGGCAGCACCCCACGCGGTGGCCGTCCTCCCTGAACACCCTCACGTAGAGGATCGCCAGGCCGTCGTACTTGAAGTGGAGGGAGCACCTTCCGCTCAGGCCTCACGCGCTAACGTGTGCCAGCCGCGGGTCACGACCACGCCGCCTGAGGTGGCGACCTCAGTCCTGACCCATGAGGCCCTGCTGCAGCAGCTGTCAGCCTGCAGCCAGAGACCATGAAGCCCCGAGGATGGAAGCTCGCAGATAAGAAGCATGGAAGCCGAAGTGAGGTGCCGTCCGGGCTCTCCGACCACACCACAAACTCGGGGAGCATGTCCAGCAAGGAGAAGCGCGTTCGAGGAGGCCGCATGATCACGACGCGCCTTCCTTCGTCATGGGGGCTGCTCCGAAGTCGGTGGCCCCCGCCGCGAGAAGAGGTACCATCACGGGCACCAATAGAAACACCGGCCCTTGGGGATGCATGCCTGCGCCCCCTAGGGCCACTACGGGGGTCATGAGGTGCTTACGGGGACGGCCGCGGCCTCTCTTGGGAGGTGGAGAGGCTGGTCCCTCCTTGGAAGCCTTCCCCTTCTCGGTCGCTGAAAACCTCCTCGGCGGCACTGTGGGAGCAAGGTGGAGAAGGAGAAGAAATGGGCAGCAAGAAGATGAAGGATAGATGAGCGGGGGGGGGGGGCGCTGCCCTTCGCCCACATTTATAGCCAAAGAAGGCCAACCGCCGGCCTCCACGACCTCGCGCCATGATGACCTTCTGCATGCCGCATCATCCCATAGAGTCGAGCAGTTGCCAATGCAGCATGGGGAAGTGGAGACACCCACGTCCCATCAATCACCATGCATCATCAAGGCCGCACGCGGTTAGGTCCCGCGGCGCTCCAAACTTGCCCTTTGGCTTCGCCTGGATGCCAAGTCCGAGCGTGCCTTGGGCCCGAGGGCTACTGTCGGCATTCTGGATATGGGGGTATCCAGACTTGCCTGCCTTTGGCCCACTTGTGGCTCCATTAACAGGCTGGTATGGCCCAGCTTCAGCATTAACGACTCAAGACCCTCGTGAGGGGCCAAGCCTCGAGGCGGACGACACCAAGACCCCTGAGGGGATTGGCCTCCTCAGGATGGCTCTCGAGGGGTGGAGAGTTCTATGCAAGGTGCACCTCACGAGGCTCAGCTGACATGAGCCATGATGATGAAGGCCAGGCGGGCACCAGCAGGCGCGGAGCGCTAGTTTCCTCTTCGGTGCAAGGGAGGCAAGCTGCAAGCGCGAAGTCCCGAGGGATCAGCCAAAGGTTTCCATTCTAGTGCAACAAGACTAAGACCACCAGGATGGCAGGACGGAGGTCATCACCGAGCCCACCATAGCGTCACGGCCAGAGACTTTTCGCAGGCGAAGACCACTTTAGTTAGGATAGGATGTACTACTTGTCCCCTTTCAAATCTGGCCATTGTGGGATCCCTTCCCGCCAACATTTGGGAAGAGGACCAAGGCCACTATAAATAGGACTTAGCCACCACCATAGAAGGGGGACCTGGTCGGATCGGATCCATTCTCACCCGACCACCTCATCAGCTCTCTTGAGCTCAAGAACACCTCACCTCCTGAGGCCAGTTCATCCACTGTACTAGTTCATCCTCAGCCCTTTGAGGCAATCCACCAAAATGCTGGAGTAGGGTATTATACCGCAAGGTGGCCCAAACCAGGTTAAACTGTTGTGTCTCTTTGTCTCTTTGAGCCCTCCACGCTAGGCTTAGGAGGATTGCGAGTAGGCAGGCTAGGTAGGTTGAGATCTCCGCACGCACCCTAGAGTTCGAACCTTCAAGGGTTTGCGGAACCCGTAATCCGACAATCATAGATCATGCCATATCTAATAAAGTACAGTGATGATGTTCGAACACACCATTATGTTGTGGTGTTCCAGGTGGCGTGAGTTGTGAAACTAGTCCACATTGTTTTAAATGAATGCCAAACTCGTAACTCAAATATTTGACTCCATGATCAGATCATAGAAACTTTATTTTCTTGTTACGATGATTCTCCACTTCACTCTGAAATTCTTTGAACTTCTCAAATGGTTCAGACTTGTGTTTCATCAAGTAGATATACCCATACCTACTCAAATCATCTGTGAAGGTCAGAAAATAACAATACCTGCCGCATGCTTCAACACTCATCGGACCGCATACATTGGTATGTACTATTTCCAATAAGTCATTAGCTTGCTTCATTGTTCCGTAGAATGGAGTTTAAGTCATCTTGCCCATGAGGCATGGTTCGTAAGTATCAAATGATTCATAGTCAAGTGATTCCAAAAGTCCATCCGCATGGAGTATCTTCATGCGTTTTACACCAATATGACCTAAACGGCAGTGCCACAAATATGTTGCACTATCATTATTAACTTTGCATATTTTGGCATCAATATTATGAATATGTGTATCACTATGATCGAAATTCAATAAACCATTCGCTTTGGGTGTATGACCATAGAAGGTTTTATTCATGTAAACAGAACAACAATTATTCTCTAACTTAAATGAATAACTATATTGCAATAAATATGATCCAATCATATTCATGCTCAACGCAAACACCAAATAACATTTATTTAGGTTCAACACTAATCCCGAAGGTAGAGGGAGTGTCTGATGGTGCTCGTATCAACCTTGAAATCACTTCCAACACACATCGTCACTTCGTGCTTAACTAGTCTCTATTCATTCTGTAACTCCTGTTTCGAGTTACTAATCTTAGCAACTGAACCGATATCAAATACCCAGGGGTTACTATGAACACTAGTAAAATACACATCAATAACATGTATATCAGATATACCTTTGTTCACTTTGCCATCCTTCTTATCCGCCAAGTATTTGGGGCAGTTCCACTTCCAGTGACCATTTCCTTTGCAGTAGAAGCACTCAATTTCAGACTTGGGTCTAGCTTGGGCTTCTTCATGAGAGTGCCAACTTACTTGCCATTCTTCTTGAAGTCCCCTTTCTTGCCCTTTTCCTTGAAACTAGTGGTCTTATTAACCATCAACACTTGATGCTCTTTTTTTAATTTCTACCTCCGCGGCCTTAAGCATTGTGAAGAGCTGAGGAATCGTTTTATTCATCCCTTGCATATTATATTTCATCATGAAGTTCTACTAGCTTGGTGATAGTGACTAGAGAACTCTATCAATCACTATCTTATCTATAAGATAAACTCCCACTTGATTCAAGCGATTGTAGTACTCAGACATTCTGAGCACATGCTCACAGGCTGAGCTATTCTCATCTAGCTTGTAGGCAAAGTACTTGTCAGAGGTCTCATACCTCTCAACACGGGCATGAACCTAAAATACCAATTTCAGCTCTTGCAGCATCTCATATGTTCCATGGCGTTCAAAACGTCTTTGAATTCCCGGTTCTAAGCTATAAAGCATGGCGCACTAACACTACAAAAAAAAGACACATCCGTGACATTTTGGGCCGAACAAAAAAAAATATGTCATACATATGACACTTCTATGACGATAATTGTGACAAAACCCGGTATCATCATAGATGTGGTGGGCTCCTACTTCTTTGACAAAAAATCATGACAGAAAATGGGCTTTTCATCCTGGGCGGGCCGGAGATGCTGCTGCATGACATTCTTTGGGTCGTCCATGACGGAAAAAACCGTGGTAGAAGCGAGGGGAAGGAAAACTTTGGGGAGTTGCCGGTTACGGTGCGAGAGCGATGCACGTTTCTCTCGTATAGGTACGCGCATGTGTGCGAGGCGTTGGCTCTAACTGAACCCGAGCGAGGCGTTGGGCTCTAACTGAACCCGAGCGATTGCACTGCAGGCTATTTGTTACTGAACCCGAGCGATCGATCGATGGCTGTTAACTGAACCCGATGGAGCGATTCCTTCGATACTGCTGTTAACTGAAGCCGATCGATGCTGCCTCTGGGAAGAACAGTGAGCGTTGCGGGGGGGTGGATGAACAGTGAGCGGTGGCGTTGCCTCTGGATGAATAGGAACCCGTGGTATGGAGGGCTGGATGAACAGTAGATGGTGGAGGGGTGGCCATGGAGGGGTGGTTCAACAGGACCCCGTGGTGTGGAGGGCTGGATGAACAGTAGACGGTGGAGGGGTGGCCGTGGAGGCGTGGTTGAACAGGACCCCGTGGTGTGGAGGGCTAGATGAACAGTAGACAGTGGAGGCGTGGCCGTGGAGGGGTGGTTGAATAGTAGCCGGTGGAGTAGCGCGCGGTGGAGGCTGGATGAACAGGAGCCCATGGAGGCTGGAGGAGGTCGACGGTAGCCCGTGGAGGCTGGAGGAGGTCGACGGTGGAGATGAACATTATCCCATGGAGTACCGTTTTGCGGTATGCCACACCCCTCCCCCCCGTTTCGACCGTAGCGCTCCAACACAAGTCCGTTTCGTCCATTTTGCGGTACGCCACACCCCTCCCGATGAATAGGACCCTCGTTTCGACCGTAGGAGGTCCGTTTCCTCCGTTTTGCAGTACGCCAGGCCCCTCCCGATCAACAGGACCCCGTTTCGAACGTGGCCGGTCGAACACAAGGTCGTTTCCTCCATTGTGCGGTACGCCAGGCCTCATTTCCATCGTTTGTCCTGTCCAAGCCCTCCCGATGAACAAGACCACGCATTCCGTTCCGACCCAGCTAGTTGGCTCCCACGCGTTCCGTTGCCTCCCGATGAACACGACGCAGTCCGTTGCCTCCCCATGAACACGACAACGACGTTGTTTCTCCGTTCCGACCCAGCCATGTACATATGCGCGAGTAGGCATTCGAGACCCTGCCCGTATGTACGTACGTGGCCGTATTTTCTTTCTTGCACCCTCGCCGCTGTACGTACATGTACATGCTACATGCGCGCCTCTACATCGACCAGTATGTACGTACACGTTCGCGACCAGAATGACAACTGTACGTACGCTTCGACCAGGTGGGTCCCGACTGTCAGGCACTTCCTTGCCTGCGAAGATGTAGCTGGTGGGTCCCAGCAGTCAGGGGGGCGAATCGTTTTGGTTTTTCTTTTGCCCGGATGCACTTCCTTGCGTGCGAAGATGTAGCTGGTGGGTCCCAGCAGTCAGGGGGGCGAATCGTTTTTTTAGACGCACTTCCTTGCGTGTGAAGATGTAGCTGGTGGGTCCCAGTAGACAGGAGGAAACGTTTTTTTTGTGAAATACAGTGGCCCGTCCGGTGGGTCCCCACTGTCAGGTGGAGGAATAATTATCTTGCGCGTAATAAGGAGGCACTTCCTTGTTGCGGCCGTGGACCCAGCTGTCAGCCTCTCCATGTACAGTCCATGTCTGATGGAAGCCATTCCTTGACCACATTGACCACGCCGCGCTGAGAGCACCAGGGCGGTGGACGACGGCGAGGCCTAGGAAGGGGACTACGCGGAGCCGGGAAAGACGCGGCAGTGGATGCCCATGCGTAGAGGAGTACGAGGGTTCACTCGTTCGGCTCCGGTGTGAGGCTGTCGTCGCCGTAGAATAACAGGGGGTGTGGGTGTGTAGAGGGATGGCCTGGCAGCGGTGGGAGTAGTAGGGGCGGTGAGGCCTCCGCGGCATCGCAGCCGGCCATGGGCGGCAGGAGCAGGCAGCACGACCGGCACTGCTTTGGGCGGCTGGAGCAGGAAGACTAGAGGTTGAAGAAGCACTACGGCCGTTGGATGGACATCGTACGGTCACTGGAGCTAGAATCGTTCATATATTGACTAAAGTTGGCAAAGGCCTCCGTCCCAGTCAACTTAGTAGGCCCACAAGTCAGCCTCCCACCAAGGTTGGTCCCAGCTAGCAGGGGGGTATTCATTTTTTGTGTGTAATAAGGAGGCACTTCCGGTGGGTCCGAGCTGACGGCGGGGGGAACGTTTTTTCGCAAAATACGGTGGCCCGACATCTGGGTCCCAGCAGTCAGGGGGAAACATTTTTTTCACAAAATACTGGTGGCCCGTCCAGTGGGTCCCAGATGTCATGTGGAGGAATAATTATTTTCCGCGTAATAAGGAGGCACTTCCTTGCGGCTGCCATGGACCCAGCTGTCAGCCTCTCCACGTACAGTCCACGTCCGATGGAAGCCATTCCTTGACCACGTTGACCATGCCGCGCCGAGAGCACCAGGGCGGTGGACGACAGCGAGGCCTAGGAAGGGGACGACGCGGAGCCGGGGAAGACGCGGCAGTGGATGCCCACGCGTAGAGGAGTATGAGGGTTCACTCATTCGGCTGCGGTGTGAGGCTGCCGTCACCGTAGAATAACAGGGGGTGTGGGTGCGTAGAGGGATGGCCTAGCAGCGGTGGGAGTAGTAGGGGGCGGTGAGGCCTCCACGACATCACAGCCTGCCACGGGCGGCAGGAGCAGGCGGCACAACCGGCGCTGCTTTGGGCGGCTGGAGCAAGAAGACCAGAGGTTGAAGAAGCACTATGGCCGTTGGATGGACATCGTACGGTCACTGGAGCTAGAATTGTTCATATATTGACTAAAGTTGACAAAGGCCTCCATCCCAGTCAACTTAGTAGGCCCACAGGTCAGCCTCCCACCAAGGTTGGTCCCAGCTAGCAAGGGGGTATTCATTTTTTTTGTGCGTAAGGAGGCACTTCCGGTGGGTCCGAGCTGACAGCGGGGAGAATGTTTTTTTCGTGAAATACGGTGGCCTGACCTGTGGGTCCCAGCATTCAGGGGGAAATGTTTTTTTGCGAAGTACTGGTGGCCCGTCCAGTGGGTCCTAGATGTCAGGTGGAGGAATAATTATTTTCCGCATAATAAGGAGGCACTTCCTTGCGGCTGTCGTGGACCCAACTGTCAGCCTCTCCACGTACAGTCCACGTCCGATGGAAGCCATTCCTTGACCACGTTGACCACGCCGCGCCGAGAGCACCAGGGCGGTGGACGACGGCGAGGCCTAGGAAGGGGACGACGCGGAGCCGGGGAAGACGCGGCAGTGGATGCCCACGCATAGAGGAGTATGAGGGTTCATTCATTCGGCTGCGGTGTGAGGCTGCCGTCGCCGCAGAATAACAGGGGGTGTGGGTGCGTAGAGGGATGGCCTGGCAGCGGTGGGAGTAGTAGGTGCGGTGAGGCCTCCGCGGCATCACAGCCGGCCACGGGCGGCAGGAGCAGGCGGCACGACCGGCGCTGCTTTGGGCGGCTGGAGCAAGAAGACCAGAGGTTGAAGAAGCACTACGACCGTTGGATGGACATCGTACGGTCACTGGAGGTAGAATTGTTCATATATTGAATAAAGTTGACAAACGCCTCCGTCCCAGTCAACTTAATAGGCCCACAAGTCAGCCTCCCACGAAGGTTGGTCCCAGCTAGCAGGGGGGTATTCATTTTTTTGTGCGTAATAAGAGAGGCACTTCCGGTGGGTCCGAGCTGATAGCGGGGGGAACGTTTTTTCACGAAATACGGTGGCCCGACCTGTGGGTCCCAGCAGTCAGGGGGAAACGTTTTTTTCACGAAATACTGGTGGCCCGTCTAGTGGGTCCCAGATGTCAGGTGGAGGAATAATTATTTACCGCGTAATAAGGAGGCACTTCCTTGCGGCTGCCGTGGACCCAACTGTCAGCCTCTCCACGTACAGTCCACGTACGATGGAAGCCATTCCTTGACCATGTTGACCACGTCGCGCCGAGAGCACCAGGGCGGTGGACGACGGCAAGGCCTAGGAAGGGGACGACGCGGAGCCGGGGAAGACGCGGCAGTGGATGCCCACGTGTGGAGGAGTATGAGGGTTCACTCGTTCGGCTGCGGTGTGAGGCTGACGTCGCCGCGGAATAACAGGGGGTATGGGTGCGTAGAGGGATGGCCTGGTAGCGGTGGGAGTAGTAGGGGCGGTGAGGCCTCCGCGGCATCAAAACGAGCCACGAGCGGCAGGAGCAGGCGGCACGACCGGCGCTGCTTTGGGTAGCTGGAGCAAGAAGACCAGAGGTTGAAGAAGCTCTACGGCCGTTGGATGGACATCATACGGTCATTGGAGCTAGAATCATTCATATATTGACTAAAGTTGACAAAGGCCTCCGTCCCAGTCAACTTAGTAGGCCCACAAGTCAGCCTCCCACCAAGGTTGGTCCCAGCTAGCAGGGGGCATTCATTTTTTTGTGCGTAATAAGGAGGCACTTCCGGTGGGTCCGAGCTGACAGCTGGGGGAACGTTTTTTTCGCGAAATACGATGGCCCGACCTGTGGGTCCCAGCAGTCAGGGGGAAACATTTTTTCGCGAAATACTGGTGGCCTGTCCAGTGGGTACCAGATGTCAGGTGGAGGAATAATTATTTTCCGCGTAATAAGGAGGCACTTCCTTGCGGCTACCGTGGACCCAGCTGTCAGCCTCTCCATGTACAGTACTCTTCTGATGGAAGTCGGTCGTGGACCACATTGACCACGCCGCGCCGAGAGCACCAGGGCGGTGGACGACGGCAAGGCCTAGGAAGGGGACAACGCGGAGCCGAGGAAGACGCGGTAGTGGAAGCCCGCACGGAGAGGAGTACGAGGGTTCACCGGTTCGGCTGCGGTGTGAGGCTGCCGTCACCGCAGAATAACAGGGGGTGTGGGTGAGTAGAGGGATGCCCTGGCCAGCAGTGGGAGTAGTAGGGGGCGCTGAGGCCTGCGCGGCAGCACAGCCAGCCACGGGAGGCGGGAGCAGGCGGTCCCGCCGGCGCTGCTTTGGTGGCTGGAGCAAGAAGATCAGAGATTGAAGAAACACGACGGCCGTTGGATTGACATCCAACGGTTACGTCTGCTAGAATCGTTTGTTGACGTAGTATATAATAACTAAAAAAATCTTGCATACGCGTTAACTAAACAGGCCCACAAGTTAGACCACTCCCTCTTTTTTTAATAATTTATATATAGCTCATCGCAACTTCTTATGCAATTTATTGCAGTCGTTTTTTTGGTTGGCCAGGGCCAATTTCGCATATTTCTGTGGGTTCCAAACTATTTTTAATACCGAATTGTTGAGCCAGATCTAAAGTACTTTGAAGATATATTTGAATTAGGTTAATGCCCAGTGAAATAGGAATCTGAAAATGTGAAAAAAAATCAGAAATTATAAAGTAATTGCCAATTTGTCATCTGTTTTTATATTTACAACCCATTTCATATTACTTTCAAGGCGTAGAAAAATAAGTAGGCCTGGATTCGGTATTCTTCAGAAAAAATAAACTGGGCTCATTTGCACAAAGAAAAAATAGCTGGGCTGGTCACATGGTGAACATAAAATATAAGCCTAGGCTAGACGGGCCACAGCCCAGTTCAAACCCTGCTCCGTCTCGACAATACCAAACAAAAAAAAATACTGCTCGAGTAGCTACGTCCCAGGTGTCAGCCGATCTTGTGTTGTTCTCTTGTCTATTGACTATATACGCTCACAATGTCATGGGTCCCAATTGTTAGGAAAACACTAGGAGGAAGCATTTTATTTTTCCATACGCTGACGTGGTGGGCCCCTACTGTCATCCTCTCCACGTACTTCTGCCGATTCCTGTTGTTTGTTGACCATGTTGACAACACGAGAGGGCGGCGCCGCGGCGAGCGCACCAAAGCGCGTGGAGGACGTCGGCGTTAATGATTTAGGAGACGGTGGGGCGGTGATGCATGCACTGAGGCGCAGCCAGCCGTGGGAGGCGGAAGCAGGCGGCCCCGCCGGTGCTGGTTTGGTTTTGGCGGCTGGAGGAAGACAGGATTGAAGAAACACGACAGACTGTAAAAGCAGCAGGAGTACTTAACAACCTTAACTGAAACCAGCAAGGGCACTTAACAACCAAAGCTGAAAGTAGTATGAGTACTTATACAGGTTCAACCATACAAAGAACGCCTCGAACAGTGCTACTTTGCCTACAGGCTACAGTTAACCAAGGGTGACGCCGCCAAGCCCCAGGACAAGGCCCAGGCGCCATCCCGCGCATCCACAACCTTCTGAAAGCGGCTTCATCTCGCAACGTGGTCAATAAACATGATATTCGCTTTAGAGCCATGGAAAAGCATGAACATAATCTTCTGTCCTATTCTCCAAGATGGACGGGCCTTCATTATCTGAGACCACCCACGAATAAGTATCTTTTCGCCTCCAAGGGGAATTGAGTAGGTCGACATAAACATCATGTTGTGACCAAGCGCAAGTCTAACCCGACCATGGTCAGGCATCTGTATAGGAACAATAGAACTCGGCAGTTCCTGTTTCAAGAAGATCACACCTATAAAAATGTGTATAAGCAATAGTTTATGAACAACATATATAACAGAAAACAACTCGTACCATAAGTTTCTCGACACAGTTGGACCTGTTCAACGAGTGCAGCAGTGGCACACATATCCCACATGGCCTTCCACCATTGAAACGCCCCACAAGGACCTCAAGACGATCAATAGTGTAGGAACATGTGGATGTCGATCCAGCCAACTTCAGTGCCATTAGTAACAGCCGAGTTATTACAGAGTAACAAACGAGAAGACTGCTTAACTCTAAAAAAACCTACACGTGCCACCAATTATAAGACAATATTAGTTAGAAGTAGCATCTTCGTGAGAGATTCGTTGCTACTTCTAAAGTTAAATTGTGATTAGTTAGACAGAATAGGTGGATTAAGAAGTAATCGAGGCAACAAGCAAGAACCAGATACAAAACTAACATGGATGAACAATTAGAACGACGTCGGGGTGGAAGATCGCAGTGAAGATGAGACCAGGTTCTGCTATTTCCATCAACATTCATGCGCCAACTTTCAGTCCGTAACACTTGATAAAGTTTATCCAAGTTCGGCCATAAAAAAAGCAGCGATCTTCTTGGTTCATGAACCCAACTCGGAAGCAATATCCATGGATTGTCTTCACTGTGACCATTAAACTAGTGTATTCAGTTATGGCAAGGCCAAGCATCTTGAGTACATGTGTTCTGGCAGAGCAAATAATACACTGCAGGAAAAATAATATGAGAACACAACATGTTCAAAAAAACCACCCTCCCGGATAGAGAAGAGGATTTTAGGAACATACTGTGCGCGTTTCAAAATGTTGTGGTAGGATGAGAAGGAACAAGTGTGGCATCTCGCCGTGGGCGCAGAAATCTGTAGGGTACTCGCACTTTGGGCACTGCAACTGAAACACACTAGATTCAGTACGAAGAAAAATGCATCAACAGCGGCGGCTGCCATCCTAGGATTACCTGCGATCAAGGGACTTGGATTTATCGGGGATGGATGAAGAATTCGTACCTGGTTCTCCATGAGAAAACCCTATGCAATCGCCGAGCGGGGGTTTTCTCTGAACAAGCAGACGAGGGAGAAGGGGATTCAGGCCCAGTGAAATATTGCCGCTTCGTCCGTCCAGCTTACTGCTAAAGCTGGAAAGGGGGGGCTGTGATTTGACGGCTCATTGGGCATTACTGCGGCGCTACAACCGGAGTGTGTCTACCATGAAGTTGTGCACTCTAATTTGTGCATATGGCACATGGACCCCATTGCCGATTGCCCCACATATCAGCGAAAGGAAGTAGAAAGACAGGAGTAACTAGTTACGCATAAATATATTTTTTAACAGAGCGATACTCCCTCTGTAAAGAAATATACATATCTTTTATATCACAGGCTCACCTTGCCGAGAAATATACTCCCTCTGCAACGCACGGGCATTATGGGGGTTCAGCTTTTTTTTATGGGGGGTCAGCTAAGAATATAATACTCAGATAGGCTCAGGGTTCTGGACTTTGGGCCGCAGGCCGACCCTGCATGTTTGGGGGCCCATGTGTTCTACCTCAGCGCTTTTCATATTGCAAGCGATCGGTACTACGCTGGTTTTAGATGTTGTCGCAAGGCGAATACACAAAATTGAATAAAGCACGGCAGCTGTTGGAATGAAATCGAACGACAGTTCCTAACCAACAATCAGAGTTGCAATTCTATCAACGATATACCATGTGATAAATAATACTGTCGTACTACTTATACACACAGGACACTTGTTTCACCATGCCAGATTATTACATCAAAATCTCTCGGAGGATAGATCAGTTCGGTAGTTGCATGCTGCTACTTAAGAATTTCAAAGTTGATTTGGACCAGCTCTCCTTGCCGAGAAATTTCGATTTTGACATCATCCCCTACCACAAGATATGATTTAGATTTGAACCTTGACCATCCTTTAGCATCAATCATCATGCGACCATCCTTTGTACTTACGGTATATTGAGCAGGCTCATTCACACCAAGGCTGCGCATGGTAAGAGAAACTTGGCCACGGTTGCCCGGATTGTTGAACGACTCCCTCGTTGCTCTAGGAATTCTCTGTTTGAAAACAAGAAGACATACCCAAACAGTTAGATCAACACAGTGAATGATGTGAAACATCATGGAAAGAAAAAAGAACGAAGCACTTGGGCGGCCAATGCTTACCAAGAAGGTGGACATGTCGGTTTTTGCAAGGACTTTGGAATATGAAGTGCGAACTGCAGCCTAGTCTGTTGCCGGTGCAACTGCACGGGCCGGACCAAATGCAAGTGCAAGTGTTGGTGCAGGTGCCGAAGCCGCTGCTGCTGCCGGAGATGGTGCTCCTTGTAGAGCTGGTGCTGGTGTCGATGCCCGATCCTCCGGTAGATCAGACTGATCCGCTGACGCGGTCGATGCCCAATCCTCAGCTGGATCAGACTGAGCTGTTGTCGCTGTCAGTGCTAGAGCAACTGCCGGTGCTCGATCTGTGCGAGACAGCGATGATTGTGTCTGGTCTGCTATGATCAGCTTTCTAACTTGACTAGGATCCGTGACCGTGATCTAGTTTTTTTCTTCATTTCTTTTAAACGCGAGAAGGACTAATTGTGGCGTTTTTGTTAAACCAAACTGCAATTCATCATTGGGATTCAGCTTGCACTCAGACAACAGACTGATCCAATTTTTTCCAGTAATATAAGTGATGGACAGTGCCTTCATTACTGACTTGACATAAGAAGTGAAACCTGCAAAAATAGCCATCGTAGAGCAAACCAAACAGTTTATTCTGTGATGAATGTCACATGGCAAAACCTGCATCGTAAAATTGCAGGAAAAGAAAGAAAACATGACATTAAATCAATAAGATTTAGACAGTAAATCAATAAGATTTACTTGATGTGACACGAGTGAATCCTTACCAGGAAATCACTATGTTGAAGTACTAAACAGAAGATTGATCGTCCAACTATGCGTGGCATGTAGGGGCCCTGCCTACTCCCACAAGCAAGACAGTCCAAAGGTCGTGACAAATCGTATGGACCGAACATCCATGGGACTGGAAATCCTGGTCGGTGCGATAAACCCTGCAATGCATACAGATATTGGAGTGTAACCATAATTGATAAACCGTCCTCACAAAAAATATGATCAGGATACTTCAAAATGTACACACTGAATTGAGTGGACAAACATTACATAGACTGTTCTCAGGACTGACCACACACCAAAAGAGGCAGTACTAATAAACAATACAGGGTTCACAAACACAAATCAAGTACTGAACAATAGTACTTACTACAGACAAGCAAAGTTGCACTAACTAAACTCTGCAGACTATTTCTTGCCACCGACCTACGGGATGAACCCCGCATAACTGACTAGGCCATGGACTTCGTGTGAGATGTCTACATGCACCATCACCATCTTGTCAACCTTGGAGAACCTAACAGAGTGGTCTTTCCACTCATAAACATGATGATGAAGACAGGCCGCATCAGATTTGTTCGGAAGCTTTACAAGAACCACACCCTTCGTAATCGAAGGCATAGCCAGGAAATTGTTGTGGTCAAGTACAGCCTCGAGAACACGCCTGACAACAATGCTACAGGAAAACACTAGTTCAGGACACGTGGCAACAAGGACACAACAGCTGGATAGTTCAGAAGTAGAACTCATCATCAGGTCTTCCAGTTCACACGGCATGACTTTGAGAACTTCATCTCCACCGCGGACCTGGTTCTAATTCAAACAGAAATCATATTTCGTTACTACCTCCGTTCAGAAATATAAGATCATTTTCAATATTATACTCCATAGATGACTACATATACGCACAGAAATGAGTGAACAAAGACACTAGAACATGTCTTCAAAGGCATGAGTGCAGAGGGATTACATGCAATATCCATAACACAAGTTACTGAGGCAAATATACCCTCTTAAAAGGTAGCATTGATGTTCATAAAGTACTCCCTCCGTCCCAAAATTCTTGTCTTAGATTTGTCTAGATACGGATGTATCAAGTCACATTTTAGTATTAGATACATCCGTATCTAGACAAATCTAAGACAAGAAATTTGGGACAGAGGGAGTAGTTGAAAGTAATCTATAAGAAATCAGTGTCAACCTCTCGCATATTTTGGTCAAAAGAGGAATTTAGAACCGACATTTGGCACACTAAAATCACATGCAAGATCACCCAGAAAGTTGTACTACCAGTACTAGTACTGCGTGTTAGATGAAAAAACACGATCAAGATCGAGAAAAAGATCGTCAACAAGAGACATTACCTGGACTTGCTAAATGAGGGATCCCGGAGAGGGGGGCTTGGACAGGGCGATGGCTTTGAGCTTGTCTGTGGTAGTCTCGGCGGGGTGCTTGCGCTTCTTCATACCATGAGCCTCGACGGTTTTGGCCAGAGCCATAGACATCACGTCGGCCGGTGCTCCAGCGTCCATCCAAGTGGGGAAGCTGAGAGAGAAGAGTGAAAGGAGGAACGAGATGAGGGAGAAGCGAAGCGAGTGGGGGTTTTCTTCAAGAGAGGAAGCTGAGAGAGAAGAGTGAAATGATGGTTGCTTCATCCGTCCAACTTACTGCTAGAAAGGAGGGGGCTTTGTGATTTGACGGCTCATTGGGCATTTCTGCGGCGGTTCGATCGGGGTAGTCTACCATCACTCTACTACGGCGTAATTTAGTGCATGGCTGGTGGACCCAGGTGCTGGCTGTCCCACACATCGGCGAAAGTGAGTAATTTAGTGCATGGCTGGAGGAGGATCCGCACGGTAGAGCGTGTCCACTGTTTTTCATTCTGAAGAAAAAAGATTACAGCAAGCGTTTCCACTCTTATGACGGAGGAGTGCGAAACACGGCAGCCACTTGAACATACACAGTGCTCCTACTACTAGGCATGTGCAGTGGTTCATACGTTAGTACTACACAATCTTGTTGATGTGTTGTGCGCATGTCAACTACTCCTATATGTAACATAGTACTGATTTTTTGACTGTCCGGTCGAGAATGAATGGTGAGATCAATGTTAAGAGAACCAGGTCCACAGTGCATGGAGAGTACGGTGCTACAGTACTCCATGAAACATGAACCATATGAAGCACATCCTATAGTGTTAGACAGGGTGTATGAAGGGTGCACGGGATGGGAGCAAAAATTCCCTTCTCGACCCACTTTTGGGTGTTTGGTAGAGTGCATGAAGGGTGCATGAGTCCACACTAGTATGTTGACAAAAATACACGAAGAGGAAACAACTATATTGAGATGAGAATGCAACCAAACACACCCACACGCTTTGTGCTATAGTGACGGATCTGCACCGTCTGAGTTTGATCCAACGGCCATGTTGCGCCGAGACATGGACATGCCCATGCAGAGGGCGCCTAAACACCACCGAAGTCCCCCTGCTTCTCGAGGCGCATGACGTTGGTGATGCAGGGTGCAACCGCTCGCAGAGCCCGCTCCTGGTCGACGGGAGCCAGCTCGTCAAAGACGATGTCCAATGGCACGAATGGATTCCGGTGACGGAGCCCTGAAAGGATTCGCCCGGCAACGGCGACGGCAGCGCGCAACCCCTCCTTGTCCAGCTCAGCCCCCACCATCACGCGGAGACGGCTCAGCTCCTCGGAGATATAGGTGAAGAAGGAGACCAGGTCAGGAAGCTGCAGCTCGTTGAAGTCGACCGGGTGGTCGAACGGGTTTAGCTCGACGGCCGCATTGTCGCGCTGGCACGACGGTAGGCATCGCGCAGCCGCAACACGTGCGTGGCAACTTGGTTCACCAAGTGGCTGAGGCGATCCTGGACCTTGTCACGATCAGCCCGCTCGCGCTCCAGCCGGCTCCCCTGACGGCCTATCGTATCTCCCGCTTTCTGCAGCAATGCCGCCGACGCCTCGAGCATCTTTGTGGTGGACGCCTGCCACTTTTGAAGCTCCGTGAACTCCCGCACATAACGGAGGAGCATGGCACTCCTCTCCTCCTTGAGCTCACGGAGCTCCATGTCCTTGGCCTTGAGCTCCGCATCCTTGGCATGGAGCTCCTGTGTCAGGCGCCTCACCTCGGACTCTGTGATCTGCTGCGCCGCCATGGCACCAGGTAGAAGCAATGGGGAGAGGAAGCAAAGGGGGCGAAACGGTTGAAAGGCAATGCAATTTACGGGAAGGGGGAGGGAGCTAGCCGAGGAGCGGGGAATCTTTTGGTTTTCACCACGGTAAAACACCAGTCGACGACTTCTCACATCAGGGAGCAGTGGGTTTTTATAGGCGGAGTCATCGTGACTAATTGCTACCGCGCCTGCTCCTGTCAATCAAAAAATTTAAAATCCTGCCGCGCCTGCTCTCGTCAATCAAAAATTTTAAAATCCTGTCGCACCCAAACACCAAAGCAACGCCGCGGTGGATATTTAAATTTACCTGCCGGCAAGTAGATAAAAAAAGGGGTGAAAAAACAAATGTGGCGGCGGCCTAGCTAATCGGTCGAACTAGCCCAACTAGCTAGCCACCGTGCTTCACTGATGTACTCAGCGGGAAAGGTGGTCTTTCGTGATTTGATGACTCATTTACTTGCTTCGGCGCTACGACCGAGGAGGACCCAGAAAACGCGCAGTAGGGCGTCCCACGTCAGGAAGAATATATGCGTGCACCACCCGGGAGGACCCCGAAACCGCGCGGTAGGGTGTGCCACGTCTCGGCACGAAGGAAAAATGTGCGTGTAAAAATATACTGTATCAGACGTAGTACCTATGGTTCGACCTCGGGACCCAGCTAGTCGGTCGAAAACACCCCACTAGCCACACAGCTTCATCATGCAAACATGGCATGGTTAGCTTCGTCTCGACCAGCCGCAACGTCTCTTGTTCTAGGTGATTCTTCTATTTTCCAAGCTTTTTTTTAGTTGTAATAACACCACGGCAAGCTAGCGCCGCCCTTCGTGTGTGCCCGTGCAAAGATTAGACGATGGAGAGAAGAGAGATTGAGATCTCAAACCTGGGAGCACCCGTAAGTGATACAACGGTCATGCACATGTTGACGAGGCACTCCCTCTACTCTACTCAACGCAAGTACTGTATAAAATCAAGTTATGGGACAAAGCCAACAACGGTTCGTTTTTTCAAGCTATCGACTTACGCTTTGTAGTCCAGGTTGCCAGTTCGAATCTCGTCTTTCAGATTTGTTAGTTTTAGGTCCAAATTTGATTAATAACAAGTGGGACCCCCGTGTGTTGTTCTGATATTTCAGTGTAGGATGGTTTTTTTGAACAAACACTTTGCGCGGTTAGACAAGTAACGGCACGAGTTACACATATTTTGCAAGTTTACGAACAAAAATGACAGTGGCATAGAATATCACATCCACCCCGCAGCTTAGATACTATGGTGATACGAGTTTTTACACCCTTGGAAGTGAGATCCAATGGCTTGGGAGTAGTCTTTGTAATTATGCGCAATTTCCAAACTTTCCAAAGTTTTTTTGCAAATAAAACATTTAGGCCTCGTGTGTGCCGCTGCATCTTCGATCCAATAGCTCCCCGGTGCTAATATTAGGTGCTCCCCGTAGCTTAATTACCCGCTACAGTGATATGAGCATCTAGGTCGTATGATCAGTGATCAGATGGCACATGCATAGTACTTGTACTTTCTGCGCATTTCCCAAACTCTATCAGTCGTATACTGCAAAAACATTCAAACCTCCTACTATGGGCCGTTAGATCTTAGTGAACTCGTATCACCATAGAATCTACGGTGCGGGAGCACCTCATACTCTCCCGTGCGAGAAAACATAAGGTGCTATCGCAGCTTGGATGCTACGGTGATACGAGCTTGGAGGTTGTTTGATCTGAGATCCAATGGCATCTGAGCACTCTTTGTGCTTGTAAGCAGTGGCCGAACTCTTTTGGGGCTTTTCTGCAAAAAACCATTCGAACCACCGAGGAGGTGTTGGGTCACAAATCCAACGCCTCCGAAGAGCTTGTATCAGCAAAGCATCTAAGGTGTGGTGGCACATGATATTCTTACATACAGGAGAATATGATGTCCTCCTTCATCTTAGATGCTACGGTGATATGAGCTCTGAGGTCGTTGGATATGGGATCAAAGGGCATCTAAGTAGTTTTTGTACAAATTGTGTGCAATTCTCAAACTCATCAAAGTTTCCCGCAAAAAAATTAAGACACATCATGTGAGCTACTATATCTCAGATCTACAAGCTCCAAGCAACTCGTATCGGCATATAGCATGTAAGGTATGGGGGCACATGATATTCTCCCGGAAAGGAGGGGTGGGGGTGCACAACCAATCGGTGGTTGGGAGGGTGGGAACAAATATAATCTAAACAACCCTAAACAGAGCTCCACAGTTTTATCTAAGGTCGAGGGGTTGACCCCCGACAATCATAGCTAGGCCTAAACACAACATTTGCATGTACTGTAGTACGACTTAATATTCATGTTTCAGTTTCATGTTCATTTTAAATATTGAACTGAGGACCATGGATGTCTTACATTTTACTCCCTTCGTTCCTAAATATTAGTCTTTTTAGAGGCTTCAAATGGACTGGCACATACGGATGTATATAGACATATTTTAGAGTCTAGATTCACTCATTTTGCTCTGTATGTAGTCACTTGTTGAACTCTCTAAAAGACTAATATTTAGGAATAGAAGGAGTATTTTTGAACTCGTGTCATACATGCATGGGTTGGAAAAATAGATTCACTATACTTATTGGATTGTTGTTGTGTTCGTGCGTCTCTCTCTCTCTCTCTCTCTCTCTCTCTTTCTCTCTCTCTTTGTGTGTGTGTGTGTGTGTGTGTGTGGTCATATGCTTGATACATACAAAGTTTTCTCACCTCCATATTGTTCATCTTTTAAATTTGAATTTGCATTGGAAAACTTACTAGGGATACCATGAAATGTGAAATCCACGTTGAGATCACTATATCACAAATTCACTCTAATTCAACGACTCGTCATAAATCAATTACCACGTTGAGATTAGTATTTGCAAGGAAAATACGGGTATTGTAATACACATAGATTCGTTCGGCAATTTAAAAGGTTCCTTTTGTATTCTCAAATGGTAGGACCCAACGGCGTACCAGCCAGACCTTGGCTCGTGTTGATCCTAAAAAATGGGCTCGTGTCCTTCAGTGGCGTGTGTGGTACGCACATTAGGCAACCCCAACCAGTCGAGCCTCAGCGTTTCAAGTCGAAATATCTGGCGGCCAGAATTCCAGCCCTAGGAAATTCCCCTCATGTCCCCGGTCCATAATGACTACTGATGAACAATGGAGGGATGCTTTAGTAACTAGACAACGTTACCTACCATGCCGAGCACGGTTCAATTCCCTCGGTCGCCGCTCGTCAATGTCACCCGTCAACTGCATTGCCTAGTACTACTACTACTACACCAGGATGAGCACAGAATTGAGCCCGTTTGTTCGTGCCTAGTACTCCGTACTTTTTTTGTTCGTGCCTAGTACTTGAGTTAATATATCAGGCAATGCACTGGTACGGAGGGATTATCCTTTTACTCCCTCCTTTCCGGTTTATAGGGCTTATCTCAAAATTTTAGTTTTCCCATTTTATAAGTCTCAATTTTGTTGTTCCCCATCACATGTTCAGATTTCAAGGTGCAATAAATCATTACATGCAAGTATTAAGAGAAAATTGACCAATGCATGTACTTTATGCATGCATGCATTGCAATTAATGCATTCGTAAACACAATTTTTGAGGAAAACAAGTGCATTAATTGAGTGGTTTTGCAAACTACAACAATTGTTCCACCACTCACCATCTATCTTGGTTGGTGAGATTTTTGAATTGAGCCCTATAAACCGGAAAGGAGGTTTAACTAAGCAAAATGTTTGACCAAATCCTTTCTTAAGAAATACAACAGGACAGATGTACGGCTTGAAAATTTATTGCATGATGCAGGTTATGATATTGTTTCGAATCCTGGGTCTTAAATTTTAGAAAATCCAAAAGGGAGCATAAATTCTTGAAATTGAGCATGGTCACGTGATATGGCACAAATATTACTTTGTCAGTTTTTTCTTCAATTCGAGACAAGCTGCTTATGACAAGTTGCACAAATGAAGAGCCAAGGTATTTTGGAACAAAGACCTGTCACGTTAAGGCGAACGCTTTCACTATTGAAACCATGGGCGTTTACGTGCCGCCACGAGTCCCCGCTTCTCATCGGCAGGTGCCGTCCCAGCAAGTGTGTGAGTCGACGGGAGGCGTGCGAGCAGACCGCTGCGCCAGCTGTCAGGGAGGCGTGCGAGCAGACCGCTGTGCAGACTCACCGGGAGGCGAGCCCTTTGACCAGGCTCCGCCGCCCATCATCGTCCCAACTGCTCCCACTTTTAATGTCGCCGGCGCCGCAGTTTAAAATCAACCCCGCACTACCTGGTATCGCTACAATCCTCTCTCTTCCTCTCCGATTCTCCTGTCGTCTACCTCCAACTAGCCTGACCTAAACGTATGCCATGCCGCATCACAATGGTCTACCCTTAGTGTTCCAGTTTCATGAGGAAGACAATCAGCCGGAGCCTTAAGAACATAAGGCGCTTTGGGACGAGCTTGAACTGGCCTTGCGGGAAGACGCCGCGCCTGTCCCCGCTCCCGTTCCGGCTCCTGTCGCCCCGACTGCGCCAGCGCCCATCCCCATGGCATTGATGGGCTGGGAGCCGCACATTGTCGCCGAGCTTGATGCCACGGGGTTCCACGAGGTCCTCACCGACTTTCACGTGCTCGTGCACCTGCCAGCGCATGCGCCTGCGCGTGTACTGATGCGCACGCCCGTGCCGGTGCCCGTGCACCTGCCAGCACATGCGCCTGCACGTGCACTGATGTGCGCGCCCGTGCCGGTGCCCATGCACATGAACGTCTCTGCCGCGCCATTGATAGCGCCTGTCCCCGCGCGGGTGCCAGTGCCCCCCTCAGCGGCATGGATGTCCGCCGTCAATCGCTTCCTTGCACCAACGCCAGTCGCCTCCTCCTGCCAGTTGACTCGCTCCGAAGTCCAGAACATTTTGGCCTTCCTTGAAGCTAGGCCAATGTCCAGGAGTACGCTAACAACGTGCAAGACGTCGCTGTCGCCGTCGGTCAGTGGCCCAACGACACAAAGAGCACGGCAGAGGAGCCGCTTCCCACCGCGAGACGCCCCCGCCGCCGCCACATAATCTAAATTTGCCATGAAAAACGTTCGGATTGCCATGCTTAAAATCCGAACGTTTATCATTTCCGTTTATTTTATATCGATCATCGTATAATTTAAAGTCGCAGTCAGACTAAACGAAATCTATGGTTTGATCGATTGAATGTTCGGCTAGAGCCGTATCATATTAAATATAAAACGACATCAAGCCACATGTATTCCTTGTCATCCAACGACCTAGACTGCTTCAATGTCGAGCGCTCAACATGTTTAGCGTGCAGTTAATTTCATGCCAAAAATAGTGCTAATCACATGACAACATGCAAATAATATACTAGTAGTTAATATCCGCATGCACTTAATATACTTCCAAATTAACGTGCATTGCACGTACACACTGACTAGTGCTGCTAGTACGTGAAACTGGTGCCGTGACTTGTGAGTTGTGAACGCGTCCAGATATGGTCAACGGCAACATCGCCCACGAGTTCTTCCTCTTTGCCCGTGCGTCTAAATGCAGAAGGGGAGGAGAGAGAGAGAGCACACATGGAACCCACCAGTAAGTGAAGGCGAATAGTACTAAAAATAATATTACATGTTATCCATTAATTAGGTTGTGGTAATATAAAAACATTATGTGAACAAAGGGGGTACGACAAACATTGCTATTCTATGTATGTTGCCTATTGACGTGCGGCTTGAAGGCCCGGTCGCATGTTCGATCCTCATCCTTTATTTTTTAATTTGTATATGGATCCAAATTTGTTTCATGACATGTGGGCCCCTTGGTGTGTAGTTTGTAGCACTTTAATTTGTGGGTCGAAATTTGTTCCATTCCAAGTGGACTATTGGTGTGTAGTTTTGTAGCTTATTTATAATAATTAAAGAGAACAACATAGTTTTTTCAATAATACCATGGTGTGACATTGAAGGTGAGAAAGGACGTGCGAGAGAGCAATGACCGAGCCAGAGGGAAATCAACTAGGGTAGTTGCGTGGGTAGCAACGGCGTTTGGAGTAGTTGTGGGCCGAATGCTACGAAAATATAATCTAAACCGACCGAAATAAATGCCTACACAAATTAATCCAAGGTTGGAGTGCCCCTCGCAATGTAAATAGCTCCGGCTTTGCAAGGGATGGAGAGGTAGTAGCTTCAACGCGTGGAAGATACAGTATGAGAAAGCGAGGTCAATCGAGAGACATATAGATAGAGAGACAAAGTGAGTGTGGTCTGACATTCATTGAACAAATATATATGCTTCAGAGAGATATTTTCCGATTGAGCTTTTGGTAAGGGTGAGGGCTGTAAGATAGAGCTTGAGAGATGATCCAGTCACAGACGTGTAGATATATTTTGTGCGTGGGAGGAAGCAAGGTCAACCGATCACATAGGTTCGCCGTGCGATCGAAAGAGTGAGACGGGTTGGAGAGAGTGACCTAGATAGACGATGTGCGTGAGAGAGTATACCATTTGAATAGGTCGAATTGGGCTCAAACATGGTGATATATCATTTTTGTCCAAGAAAGAGCATGGTAAATCGAGACATACACACACACACACACAGAGAGAGAGAGAGAGAGAGAGAGAGAGAGATTGAGTGAGTGTGGCCCACCATGAGGTCGAAAGAGTGGCGTTGGCTTGGATGGACTGACCTAGATAGACAATCTGCATGAGAGAGTATGGAGTGTGTCGATCGAGGCCCGAACAGGGAGATATATCATTTGTGTGTGAAAGAAAACGAGGTTAAACGAGAATCGGATAAAGAGAGCGAGATTGAGAGAGTGTGGCCCGCCGTGCGGAAGAAAGAGTGAGACAGTCTCAAGGAGTGACCTAGATATATAACGTGCGTTCGTGCGCACGAGAGGTTGGGGGGGCTAGATAGGCAATGCATGTATTTAGCGAGAGGGTGAGAGGGAGAGGGGGAGAGAGAGAGAGAGCTCGGCATGGGGTGCAATGGCGGGTGTGTGAGGTAAATACATTTGGTAACAGGAGTGGAAAAGGGGGTTGTGTAGTTGAGAGACTTAGAGATCGAAACATGGAGAGAAAGAATGAACGTTTGTTGGAAACCGATAGCTTGCTAAGGTGGTTAGGAGAGGAAGATTGACCGATATAGGAAGTATGTAGCGTTTGTGCGCGGGGGGGGGGGGACTAAAAACAACATTTGAATGTACATAGTACGAGACTTAATATCGATGTTTCAATTTGGTGTACATTGTAAGATTTGAACCGAGGACCAGGCATATGGGTAATTATTTCGAATTCGTGCCATACTAAGTTTCGAAAAGTTGACATTGGCTCAATTTGTTGTGCTATTTTGTAGGTCATATGTTTGAATCCATCCAAAAGTTTTCTCACTACCATGGTGTTCATCATATACATATGAATTTGTATTAAAAAAGTAGCATGGATACAGTGAAATGCGAAATCCACGTTAGAATTGGAGATCGCTACATGACACACACTCTAATTCAAATAACTAACTACGTGACACACACTCTAATTCAAATAACTAATTATGTGACACACTCTAATCCACGTTAGCGTGGGTACCGTTTCGATTTTTTTTCAAATAACTCCTCATTAATTAATTTATAGTACTCCCTATGTTCACTTTTATAAGATCTTGAAGACATTTCAGACAATGTGCAAAACAGTTCATTTTAAGTTGTCTGAAACGACTTACAAAAGTAAACGGATGGAGTATCTTGTTTCGAATGACTAATTATTGCAAGGAAAACACAGGCATGGTAATACATACAGATTCGTTTGCAAATGAAAGAAGATCCGTTTGCATTCTCAAATGTAGGCGCACCAGGCAGACCAGGGTCGTGTCGGGGTAGACGCTGCTTCGGTGCCTTAAAGGCAACAACCCTTGGGTGACTGACATGTGGGCCAGCCACTTGTTGGGCCCACATGTCATGGACACAAAGGCAGGTGCCTTAAGGCACCAAAGCGTAGTCCTGTCGGGGTGGTCGTGTGTGTTGGACGGACGCGTAGCACCCAGCCACCCACCCCCTCCCCCCAAAAAAAGGACGACGACAATATAAGTTCGCCCTTCCACGTTTCGGATTGAAATATCTGGCGGCCCCAATTCCAGCCCGGCAAAATCTCTCTTCTCCACCGTCCCCTTCCGCGCCCAGATTGCTCAAATCCCTAATTCGCCGCCATCCCTCAAATCGCCCCTCGTCTCGTCTCTTTCCCCACCGTTCCCCACCTCTGTGACGGACGACAATGACGAAGACGACGGTCACGCTTCACCACCGCACCGGAGCTACCTCATCTACGCCCTCGTCCGCCGCACCGGGTGGTCCACCGACAACGTCGGCCGCCGCAACTGACGTGCCTCACAGACACCGAGTTCCACCGCATTAGGTGCGCTTCGCTGACGCCGTCTCCCAGCTCACCGGGGCTACTTCACCGAGCACATCGTCGCACCTCCGCCCCCCGAGGTCGTTGGGGCTTCACCAACGGTCTCGTCCACTGCATCGTAGCGCTCCGCTGCCACTCAAGATCTGCATCCATGCGTGGCCAGCCAACGCCAGCGCATCACCCTCAACGGCTCTGAAGTGACCCGCACTCTAGCTAGGCGAGCATGCCCAAACGCTGGCCCGAACTAGGTATCCACACATCACTCCCTTGTGCACTGTTTCGACGATGTTTGTATATCATTTCACTGCTCTCTTAGCTTACACGCCTATGCAACTCTGACTTTAACTCTTATTTCTTCTGGAGATATCATCTGAAACAAGCAAATCCATTTTTTAGCGAAGCATGATGGGGCTACGGGATCTGGTACACATCCTGCACACCCGTATAACCTTGTAAGTATCTGTCCTCCGGTACAACATCAAGGTCGATTTCTGTTATTTGATCAACCATTCGCCGTGTCAAAAATGCAGAGGGGGATGCAAGGAGCACAAGGCCTGCACATCCAAGCAAGTGGTAACATGGACTTGTACATGGAACATCCCAAGCGCAAGCAGAGCTGCAGCGAGCCTGTACAATGAGCTACAGTAAGTCCCTGCATTTCATTTAATTCGTACTGGCATCCGTGTATGATTTGTGTGCAGTGGCTGATCCACGAATTCAAGTTACCAGGGGCGAACATTTAACTTAAAAAATACGAAGGCACTTGCACTCCGGAAATCAACATAACTTGAGAAATGTGAAGCTACATGCACTTTGAAAACCAGCTAATGATCCAAAGTAGTTCAGATTATAAACACTAAATGGTGCAAGCACCAAAAAACACAAAATGCAACATGGTGTACAAGGACTACAAACATGGTCTGTACCTGCCTGAATTATTCGTTCTCTGGCTGAAAATATCAAAGTGTAATTGCACGTATAACCAGTGCGCAAACTGCATATCAATATATCTATCCTGCACAAGTATGCCAATAGTTTCAAATAACGGATTAGAAAAGTATTTATGCTATGTTGTCATGATACGGGGACTTTCTGGTAGATGGCCTCGACGTTTCCTCAAGCTATGAAAATGCACTATAATTTGCTTGTCATCAATGCCTGCAAATCTCTGTCTCTCTCAACATAGTAGATCATCATTAGACACTAAATCCTTCAATGAGCTTGCAAAATGCTTGCATTAGATCCCTCATTAGACACTATATGTTCATCACCAGGAGCATGTAAAATGTTTGCATCAAATCCTTCATGAGCAGTCTGTTCATTAGACACTTCAGGCTCAAGAACAACATCAGCTTGTATGTTTGCACCGGAAACTTGATTAGATACATCAGATCCAGTCAGTTCAGTATTGATTGGGGGAGTTATAAAATAAGTAGAAATTGGTTTCATTTTCTCATAGATTCCCTACATACAAGCATTTTTGCAACACCGTCAGGTTTAACTATTGGCCAAAAATTGAAGAGTTGAATTAGATAGAATCAGGGATGTGATGTACCTGCTCGTTGCACATGCTACTCTTGCAAGCTGCGGCTGTCCGTTTGCGCAAGCTCGATGCCATGCCCGTGCTGTCGCCGCTGCCTCCCACACAGGCTACACCCAGGGTTGGATCTTCATCTTCTTGTCCTTCCGTTCACTTGAAGCCCGCGACCGCCCTCCAACGAGGGCGCGAGGAAGTGTTGTGTCGGTCTGTCCAGCGGCGGCTAGGTTAGGAGCAAACCAGACTGGAGGCTGGAGCGAATGAATTGGGATTTTTCCTGCTGTTGATCAATATGGGAGGTGCTCGTTTGGGCCGCGAGCCTGCTATAGGGCCTGCCTTGCACTTATGTTATTGGCCCATCCAAATTGAAACATTTTTCTTCATTTTTTACATTGCCTGCTCATGCGTTGGGACGAACAAAACTAGCATGGGCCAACCTGGATGACTCAAACTAGGTGCACACTTTCCAGCCACCTGAGGCGGCCGCCCATACCAGCCCCTATGGTGGCGTCGCCCCTTTTTGCGTGTATGATTGGATAGTGAAAAATATTCCAGTGGCGCTTTTGATTTACCCATAGAATGGTTGAATTGCTTGTTTCTATGAACTGAGTTCGCCAATAATATGAAGGATGCCAGTCTTTTCATCCTATTGTAGATTGCTTAGATCTCGATATGCCAAAAGTAATCGCATGAAATATACAGTAAAAGCCAGTGTGATGTGTTTGGCTACAAGTAGTCTGACTACATATCCTCATATAACATATCAAGGATGCACCATCTTACCAGATTAACCATTCGACTTACTCATGCAGTGTGGGAAGAAAGAAGTATTGGGAATGCGAATCCAAGAAATTGATGCCATGGACTCCTTTGTACAACCTTGTAAGCGAAAAAGAAGTTGCAGTGTGCCTGTACAAAGAACTAGCGTAAGTTCAGTTACCTGCTTCTCGGAATTTTAGTTAGCCACTTATTGCAAAATTGTTCAATTATGTTGCTTGGCTTAATTTAGTTTGCTACTGATTACATAATGGCACATCCTGTTAATCATATTGTAGACTGCGCCTATCTATGTGTTTGATACTTACTGTTAAGAATTACCTATTTGCCTTAACTTAAATATCTACTTGTTTGTTTAACTGCTTTGCTGCCGTAACAACAGGTTACAATGATGTTAATAACTACTCCCTCTGTCCCATAATATAGGACGTTTTTTGACACTAGCATAGTGTTAAAAACGTCTTACATTATGGGACGGAGGGAGTACTTTTCAGCATCCAATTGAAACTCTTTAATTCCTTGTTTGTTTAACTGGTTTGCTGTTATAACTCCCAGTTGAGATGTTTTGCTAACTTCAACTTTTTTGAATCCAATCGGAACTTTAATGGCAAAACAGGTTAGCCCAAGATCAAAGAGCGAGGTCCCCATGGACGTTGCATCATCCCACAACAGTGGCACCGGCCCAATCGTGCATTATGAATTGCCAACTGCTGATGCTCTAGAGGCTAAACTAGTGGTAGAAAGAGATTCTTCTTCTGCACTTAGAGATGAAGTTGACATGTTGAGGAAGCAAACAGCACAATCACAAGCAATACTCAAGACAACCATTAAATATTTGGTGGATTTCAAAATGAAGCAAGCTGAGACTGACCAGATTGTTAAGGTCCTGAAGGAAAAAAGGAAATTAAATTCCTACTTGGTAAATCATAGGTGAAATGTTCTTTCCATAGTTGAATAACCTTTGTGTTGTCTGTTCATGTAATCAATCAAACCATTTGTTTTAGAGATCATGTAATAATTTTTTTTTTGTTATTTGGTTTGTAATTTTATTTGAGCACAAGTCTGTATTAATTGATAAGACTCGGAGACATTTCATTTGGATTGCTGTGCCAGACCTACAAATATGCCAATCGGGCTGAATGTGCATTCAACAATAGTAGTAGTATAGATGGACCGTGGCACGCATCAGAAAGGGCCAAGATGCTGGCTAAAAAAAGATGTTTTTGTAGCCAAAAAAGTACAGCGGCCTGGCTTATGTATGTTAGTTGATATTATTGATCCATATACTCTATAAGTGTTTATATGTCTATTAATTCTGTACATTCTTGGTTAATTGACTCGGTATTTGAATCTTGATACATCGCTTGTGTACATATCTAAATGGGAGTACACATTATGCTGCGTGTGACATTTGAGTTGGACATGAAGTGTTCCAAATATTCGAATTCACCTTAAACTAGATACTAGTTTCTGAATTTGAGTATCGGCATTTGTAAACCATATTCATATATGACAGTGGAATACATCTTAAAAACACATAGAACGATTTATAAAGATTCATATAGGAATACAAAATGGATTTGAATTTAGTTGCCAGGGTAAACGTGGATGCTTATTGTCCCAAAATTCGAAAGAAGCTGCAAAATGTCCACTCCCACGTCGGCTGCCCGAAGCCAAGTGTTTGGGAGATAGAAATTATTGTCTACCCATTACACGGACAATCCATCGGCCCAATTTCCACTGCTCTAAATAGGGGTAGGTTAGTAACTTCAATTAGACATGACACGACCGCCTCTGAGCCCATTCCGACACGGTGGGCGTCAAACATGGGCGGCAAAACACATTTGATTCAAGCTCATCCGAAAGACCTCTGTTTCTCCCCCCATTCCCCATTCATACACGGTGGGCGGCAAAACAAACTCGACTCGGCCGAAATCGATGTAGGCAAATATTTTCAATAGGGGCAGGTTTGTAACTTCACTCAGACGTGACACAACCGCCCTACCTGTCAGCCCTGTTCATACACCGTGGGCGCCAACCATGGGCGCCAACCACCCTCTCCTCGCCCGAAATCGCTCTGGGAAAATATTGGCGAGATGCGAGATTACCGTCCTATCCCCAACCGACGACACGTCCAAATTTTAAACGGGGGCTAAGTTCGTAACTTTCCCATATTTCAGACAGGCGCGTCCCAAAAACATGGTTCCCCGTACCTCTCCCTCCATTTTCCCATTCATACACTGTCCGCGTTAGAACACCCCATCCCCACACCAGCCTCCGTCCGCCACCCCATCCATCGCCGCTGTCCTCCACCACATCCATCGCCACCATCCTCCACCATGCCGGAGCACCTACCAAGACCGCGTCGTCCACTGCTAGATATGGACGTTTCTCATCCACGGCGACAGACCAATAGCCTTGCATCGCGTCCTCTCGCTTCATCGGCGCCGTCGTCCTCTTTGACGGGGCCGCTCACACGACCTTCTCTTCCACCGCAACGGGACTTATCCCCCGATGCACCCGTCTACTGTCGCAGATCTGCTTCAACGCCACCGATAGCCATCGCACCCCCGATGCCTACACGGCGCCGCAAGAGAGATGGTACTTCATATGTCCTCAACTTTTTGATCTCAACCAGAAAATAGATCTTAACTTGGTTACTCTACTTTCTTTTCAGCTCTTAGAATTTAGTTCTTAGTTCGAAGCAAACAATGGATGCTAAATATCATTTCTCCGGTTTGCAGCTTCAAATCTGCCATGGCACATCCATAATACGGTTTAATTGATCATGCTTAGGGTTTAATTGATCATGTTGGTTCCGTGGTGATTTCTTTAATAGAAATCGGAACCCTCTTTTGCTAAAAAAATATGCTTAGAGTTTCCCCCTTTTATGATCACTATACGATCAGAATACGTGCTTCGTGTCATAATAACACTACTCCACGCATCAAGCTAAACAAGCTTAGATGTTCAAATATGAATACGATATTATTAAAACATAGTTGTTTAATTGGTCAGCTAAATGTTCCTAAATTAGTTTCGAAAATGCATGTTCGCCGCTCGGGTGTGTATCTCTACAGGGTGCCCACGGTGGGCCGGCCCACCCTGGGATTTTGGGTCGTTCTAGGCCCCGATTCCCTTCTGTTCTGCTACACGCTTGCGATCTCTACTCGCCCCCAGCCGCCTGCCTCGCCGGCGACTTGCCGTCCCCGGAGACGCCGGACTAACAGGAGGCCAGGAGCCGCTCGCCCAACAGCGTCACCGCTGCCCGGGCGTGCCGCCGTGCCTACCTTCCCAGTCCGTTCAGGGCTCAGGCGTGCAGCACCCACCAAGCCAACCCGATTTATCCTGAGATACGTCCTCAACACTCAGCAGTCACTCCTCATCACCCATTTTATAATTGATTCATTACTCATTAGGTAGGACTGTCATTAGGGTTTGTTGTGTGCTCAGTGCTACCTACACTTAATGGTTCAGATGTATTTCGATAATCTTTAGTACCTCTAAAGTTCACAGGGTTTTCAAAATTCCAGCCCTCGGAACAGAAACTAGTCATTTTGGATTGTTGGTCGTAGTGACATTGACCCAGATTACTACTACAAGCCAGGTTTGTTGACAATTTTACTTGTCTTTCTTACTCATTCGATATAATATCCAATTATTCACGTCGATTAGTTGCAAACAATAAGTGTTAGACAAACTTCTTCATTCAGATTTTGGACGTCTCTTACTGCAGTTACAATTCTGCATACTTGTCCTAATAAGCTCACAAGTAAATGATTGATTCACTACATCTATGCTTGCCTTGTCATATTTGTTGTCAATATTCTTTTAGGGTGGACCACCCTGTTTCTAAATACTGGAACTGTAGACCTGAGTGAATAGTATTTCTCTATGTGATCTCTTCCATCATGTGTGGGTAACGAACACTGCATTGTATAGAAAGAAAGTGTCATTTCCAGCTTTTACATAGGTTTCGATCTTTTACATGGAATACAATCTGCCTACTTGCTTTGTGTCGCACTACCAACACTCCACCCTTGAAGCTAAACAGTACGCCACTCATAATTACTTAGTTTATTTGTTCAAATACGAATTTCATATGATTCTAATGTTCCTACTTCAGTTTTGAAATGTGTGTCTGCCTGTTATAGAGACATAAGGGGTTTGTATTTCTGTGTGTGGTCTGGTCAGCATGGTTGGAGAGGTGAACTTTGCATATGCAGGGGTTTATAGGGAGACACTCTCCGAGTTGAATCCGCAATGCATTCCATAGATAATCTGACTATTTTTTATGTTTTCATGAATCTCACATTCTGAACAGCATCATAATGATTATGAGCCTGCGCGCATGAAAATAATAAAGCAGAAAAATGCCATGGCTGTCAAACTTGGCATTAAGGGACTGAAATCAAGTCTGGATGCAATGCAATGCAAACGCTCTCCACCTACAAATTCATGCTCAGAATATGATCCTAACAGTGATTCTGAGCTAGAGGGAGACCTAAGTCAATGTAGCTCCCTAGTGGAGGAGTCAGAGGAAGATGCCCTATCTTATTCACCCATCAAGGTACTTGCTCTAACTTTCCAAGGTTACATTGCTCGCACATATCTTGCAACTGATGCTTTGCATTGCTTCTACTTTGTTGAACTGCCATTAGCTTAGTTTACACATCGTGTATGTGAATACGCCCTGTGTTGGGGATATAACTATTTGTGTAAGCCGCCTAGGAGGGGCCGGGTTACGCAAAGAGACTCATCAGAGAGAAGCCCAAGGCCAAGCATGAAGATAGCAGGTCAAGATGGGCTTAAGGCCCGCTGGCGACTTAAGGCCGGTTGTAGTAAACCGCTGTAAGGATATTACTTGTATCATAAGGTAGACTTAACTAGTCACCGAGCCGGACATTGTTTATGAGCCGGGCGGGACTCTGTAAGCCGCAGGGCGTCCACCCGTGTATATAAGGGGACGACCCGCTGGCGGCTTAGGGCAAGAAAGAACTCATCGAGAACCAGGTATAGCGTGTCTCACTCCCTGGTCATCGAAACATCAATACCAACCCAACTAGACGTAGGCCTTACCTTCACCGTAAGGGGCCGAACTAGTATAAACCCTCTCGTGTCCTTTGTCCTGATTTAACCCCTTCAAGCTTCCTAGTTGCGATGGCTCCACAACTAAGTCCTTTCACGAGGACATCTGACGTGACTATTCCACGACAGTTGGCGCCTACCATGGGGTCAGCACACGGTGGATTTGAGTTCTTGAAGGGCAACTTCGAAGGGCTCAAGGGATACATAGTGGGCCGGATGACCAAGAGTCGTCGCGGCAAGATCTACATCGACGATGAAGGCTGGGGTCCCAACGCCGGCTCAATTGAGTACGGATACCGGGTCCCCTTCGGCGGAATCCACGTCTTCATCGGCCGGATTGGTGAGCCGGGACCTGAGCCGGACAACTGCACCAACTTCGTCGAGACGGCTCAGCATGCGAGGAAGACCCAGGCTCAGCCGGTCATGAGGCGTGCCTTCGTGGGCTGCGTCCACGGAGAGGATCTTTCTGGATCTGAAGATGGGGGTGAGACGGCCGCTCTTTCAGACGGTGATTCGTCCGCCGGCTCAACAAATTCGTTATATCAGGTACAAGACGACGCGCTCGGGGGCTGTTCCGATGGCATCAGTATTCCGGACCCCTGTGAGCCGCCAAGATGGGCAGGGATCTTCATGGCCGGAACACAGCCCGACTCAAACTCTACGGCAGCTGCAGCGATCACGTCCGGATCAGGAGCAGCCGGGGGAGGCGGCCCCGTGTGCCCACCGGCTTAAGTGCTGATGGACCTCATGGACAAGCTCACGGCCCTGTTAACCGCCACGGTTATTCATGCAGACAAAGATGAGAATGACGCAGTGGTAACACAGGTGCGTGAGGAGATAGCTCAGGCCAAAGAGGCCTTGGCAGCTGAGGATACTAGGCTAGCCGCGGAGCAGGCGGCTATCGACGCCCGGGCACAGCGCTTGCAGTCAGAAGCTTACCAGCTCACGATGAGCTTAAATGCATCCAATGAGGTAATGAGGAGGAGACATCAGAAAACTCAGTACCATTTGCCTCCGAATTACGATCCTCGGGTTCTCTTTGCTACACCCAGAGTCGGCCCTAGTAACCCGCCAGAGGCTAATCAGCTTATGACAGCCGGAACAGGAGGACCGGCTCAACCTCGGGAGATGGTACCGCCTCATGTGAGCATGTCACCGCCGTGTTATGTGCTGATCCCACTGGGACACTTTTCCAACCCCATGGAGAACTTAATCGCAGCTTTAGCATGTTTAGCGGCTCTTCCCATGGAAGGTGATGACCCGGCGGTAGTGGAAACCCGGAGAGTCAGAGAGCTTCTTCAGACGGCCTTGGCTCAGTAGGAAACCTATTCTTACAGCCGGGACAGGATTCATTCAACTCCCCCGCCCTGGTTAGCGCCACCTCGCCAGAACCAGAGCCTGAGTTACAACAGGCAGATGGAACTGAAAGCTTTGTCAAGCAACGCTCAACACCGTGACCAGCATGGTGGCTATAACCTGGTGCGAGACCGAGAACGTCAGAAGCACGAACGGGCGGCTCAACTAAAGGCTCAACAGACGGCTCAGCTGGCGGCTAATCAGGATATCCAAGAGTACCCAACAACTTCTATTGAGGCGGGTGTCGCCACTAGAACCGGTGGTGTTCCTTGTCTGGTTCCAGCTTTACATAATGTGCGGTTGCCCAAAGATTTCAAGGGACCTCAAAAGGTGCCGAACTACACGGCCGACTTACAGCCCCGGAGCATGGATTGAGAGTTATGAGATGGCCATGGAGCTGTTGGAAGTTAGTGACGCCGCAATGGCTAAATATTTTGCCATGATGTTAGATGGAATGGCCCGGTCTTGGTTGAAGGGCCTGCCACCCAATTCCATTGGTTCATGGGGTGAGCTAAAGGCCCGGTTCATCCAGAACTTTAAGGACACCTGTAAGCAATCTATGACGGTCGTGGACTTGACAAATTGTAAGCGGGGGGAAGGTGAACCTACCACCCATTGGGTACGCCGGGTGAAGGAGATAATTCATTCATCTGATAAGATGGATGCCAGGTCTACAGTCCTTATATTGGAAAAGAATTGCAGCTTTAAGCTGCTGAGGCAGAAGTTAGGGCGCCTTAAACGTGGCTGTAAGGATATGGGTACATTAATGGCAGCTCTGGTCAAATACGCTGATTCTGATGGTACCAAGGATCCCGGGTCTGACGATGAAAAGGCAGGGAAGGGAAGGCAGAACAGCAGTAGAAAGGGCCAGCAGCACAACCCGGCAAACCAAGGTGGTAGTAAGCGTAAGGCGAATGATGACCCAGAACTTGTGGCCAATGTTAAAACACAGGGTAACAATCAGAGACATCAGGGTAAGTGGCCCCGATCCGGCGGGTTATACACCTTTCTCCATAGCTTCTGGGGTGGAGGTAGCTTTGCTAAGTAATATCCAGCGCAATTCGCCTGGCTGGCCGTGGGATATAACTCATATTCAGCCTTGTTATATTTAAGCCACCGGCTCTTGAGATATATATGTTTTTGACAATGTATAAAGTAATAAAGCAGGACTTCTGTCCTTTTTTCACCCTCAAAACAAGTATATATATCTTTTTGACAGGTGGTGGAAACAACCAATAGGGACTGGATCATATCTGAATCCGGCTCTCCCTTTGGTCCGGCTTATGATCATATCTGAATATAGCCAAGGTCATTTGGGGGCTTCCTGTTCAAACATAGGTCGTATTCGAATCAAAGAGAACATAGCTGTCGATACCCACTTGATCGGCATACTGCCAAACCTACTTGGGGGCTTCTTGATCATATTTGAATCACAGCTTAACCCTTTTGGGTCTGACGTGGATCATATTCGAATCAGTGTCATTAAACAAATTTTATGGTCACTTGGGGGCTTCCTGTTCAAACATAGGTCGTATCCGAACCAAAGAGAACATAGCTGTCGATACCCACTTGATCGGCATCGCCAAAGCCACTGGGGGCTATATGATCGTATCCGAATCTTAGCTTAACCCCTTTGGAACAGTTCTCTGGTCGTATTCGAATCAGGAGCCTGTGAACATTGCAAGTATGATTATCGTAACTATCATTGAAACCTTCCTGAGGAGATAGTTCCTGATCCTTCCGGTTTTATATTGGTTACCTCAGGATCTAAAAAGGTGTCAGGTAAAAACTTATATGAGCCGGAGAAGTTATCAAAAGGGTCGCAGGTATGCTGTTATGATTATGTTTTAACTAATCATGAACCGGCTTATACATGTGATTTTTTATCATATCCAGGTTATCAATTTCTATAACTCGCTGGCGCAGCGAACCGGCCAGGAAACCTTGCCTGTTTTATGTGCAGAGTAAAGCGGAACAAGGTAAAATATCAAGGAAACACATGATTAACATAAACAAGAGGAATTTAGTGATGGCGGCTTAACAAAAGCAATAAGTACCATAAGGCGTGACAGGCATTAAGGAGTTTTCTCTATCCTATTACAAGACTCTCCGAGTCTAAACAGGTGAAGCATTGTTTTTTGCAAAGTTTTAGCCCGGCTGGCGGCTCATTCCTCCGGCTGGCTTGATGACTCCGGGTTATCCTTCCTCGCCTCTCCTTCGGTTGCTTTGTCCTAGAAGGTGGACGAGGCCCAGTCAATGCCGCTCAAGGCTTCAAATTTAGCCTCATCATCTATTAAACCGGCCGGGTCCACTTCAGGGGCAAAGGTATGCTTACACGTTGGAGGGATAAGGCTGACTTGATCATATGGACTGTTCGGGATTCTCCGGTTCTCGCTATCATAGCCCGGCGAGTACTTCGTGAGATCAGTATCATTGCCGATAAGAGTCACTAAGGGTCGAACGAGTTTGACACAGGCGATAAAGTCTTGGTCATCAAACACAGAGCCATCCTCCTTCCGGCTTGGATATCCAAGGGTAAGATCAGCTAAGTCAAGCTCTGGCACCCATGCTTTTGCTCGGCTTAATGCAGCCACAGCTCCGGCTCTTGCAAATGCCTGCCTTAAGTCCTTAATCCATTGAGGTAGCACTGCGAGACACTTCAGCACGTCTTGTAGGAGGCAAGGAGTGGTATTTGATAAAGCCACAACATCCAAGGCACGTTGTGACCCGGAATACAGCTGTTCCACAAGGGTGTAAACCGCCTTGAGCTTGGTCAGCATATTTTGCTTCAGGTTGGTGCTCCTGGGGCCTGTAGTCACAAGTATGACAATAAGCCAGAGGTAATCATCTGAATAGTCCTTGGAAGGTTACAATGTTTAAATTTTCAGAGTGACTTACCAAAGATAGCCAAGACCATTTGAGATATCTGCCGCTTTAAGTCGGATAGTTCGGTTGTGGCCTCGGCAAGAGATGCTTCTGCTGTTTCAGCCCGAGTCACCAGTGAAGCCCTCTCATCAACCCAAGTTTTCTTCTCTGATTCAAAATTTTTCTCCAGTTTCTCTTGTTCAGAGACACTGAATTCAAACTTGGAGTTGGCTTTCTGAGCTTCGAGCTCTTGGGTTTTCAACTGGCTCTTCAGATCAGCAATCTCCGCCTCAAATTGACTTATGGTGGCCTGTATCAATATCAGGTTATGGTAAAAATCATGGTAAAATCACATTTAAGTCCCAAGCACTTTACAAGTAAAGATACTTGGCACTTGGGGGCTAATGTATGCTCAAAGAATTTTTTACCATATCTTATCAGTTCATATATAGTAAGTCTCAAGCACTTTACAAGTAAAGGCACTTGACACTTGGGGGCTAATGTGTAACCCAATTTCAAAATTTTCATGCTGTTACCGGGTTAAACATATTCAATTTAACCCGGGCAAAGCTCACAGTGACCTGATTATTAAGTCTACAGCATATTCATTCATAAGCAATAGACTTGGGGGCTGGTACAGTAAGTAAGGTTCAGAGTAAAAACATAAATTATACCTCAGATTTATGCTGTATTTGCTTCACCATGTCAATTTCTAGGTCACAACTACTATGTACTTGGTTCAAATAGCCCGAGACTATGTCACCAATACTTAGGTGAGTATAATCGGTGATGTCCTATTTGGCCTTCCGGCGCTGAGCAAACTCCTCCTTGGCAGTACATTGAGCAAGAACAGTAGGCCGGCACGGTTCAACATATTGGCTCTTCACAAATTCAACCTTCGGGTCAGTCGTCTTGACCGGGCTATGAGTTTGCGAGTCATCTGAATTGTGGATAA
Organism: Triticum aestivum; assembly: GCF_018294505.1. Taxonomy (NCBI): domain Eukaryota; kingdom Viridiplantae; phylum Streptophyta; class Magnoliopsida; order Poales; family Poaceae; genus Triticum; species Triticum aestivum. Next base: position 453,144,293 of record NC_057801.1, read on the forward strand.
TGTCTTCAGCAGGCGGGTCAGAGGTTGGCACCGGAATATCAGAAGCCGGTTCAGGTGCTGGCTGGTGAATAGAGCTGTCAGGAGCAGATGAGTCAAGTACCAGCTCAGTAACTACCGGGTCTCGGGACGGCTTATTCTTCTTTGCCCTTTTGCTAGGCTTCACTTGCAGGCTGTCAATCAAAGTGGAAGGATGAGTATCAACGTATAAGTATGGAAAGACTTACAGTAAAGAAAGGTTATATTACCTGGGAGCCGTTTTGAAAGCCGGCATGTTTGATTGCATCGACTCATCAAAAGAAGGAGAGGTATCCTGATAGTTGGAGTCAGATGAATTGAGAGGTTGGCGAATCAAACCCGTCAAAGGAAAAACAAAACGTAAATCGGAGATAACCTCGGTCCGACGCTTCCTGGATATGTCGAGTAAGCTGGAGGAAAGCTCTGTGTCCTGGTTGGCCCGAGTCTGCCACTGGTTCTCAAGCTGTTGTTGCTTCAAAAGAAATTGAGGATCTTGGTAAGCTAGAGGGTGTGAAAACCTTACTTTCCGGGTCACCCTTCGGATTTTTTGTGTTGGCAAAGGCTCTGAGTCAGAGGAAATTATAGTTACCTCTTTGCCAGCTGCTTGACTGTTCCCAGTATCCTCCTGAAAGGATCAAATGTCAGTAAGGTAACGGCAAAGGAGTTAAAGAAAAAGTCAAAAAAGATTACCTCTTCCTCATCTGAAGAAGAGTCGTCCAATTTAAGCATATCAGAGGCGTTGGGTTTCTTCTTCTTAGAGGTACCCGTCCTGGCGGCTTTCCTTTCGGTCTTCTTGGCCGCCCTGGCTTGTTTTGCAGCCTCATGGTCATACTTGACCTTCTAGAAATTATCATCTGCCTGTGGGAAAAAATAAAGAATCATAAGTACTAGAAGGTAACATGTTAAAAAGTATTTGTGAAGATTAGTAACTTACCGCAGGATCCGGATTCTTCTTGCAGAAGGGAAGCAAACTGAAGGTATTACTGGTTACAGTGCCCTCCTTCAATAGCGATTGGACTGTAGCATCTACCACATCATCTGGTAAGTCCTCAGGGCTATGACGCATTGGGTCTTCCTTCTCGCTTGTGTAAGTACACATTAAGCCGGAACGGCGGCTTAATGGTAATATCCGCCAGGTGACCCAGACCCGGACCAAATAAATGCCATTTAACCTGTTGCTTAAAAGGGCTTTGATCTTCCTGATGGTGGGGTTAAGAGGCAGGCCCTCCATAGCAGTTAACTTGTCTGCCAGATGATGGTTGGATTCAAGACGCAGGGCACGAAAGCCGGGCAGAGGCTTCTCATTAGCCGGAGAAGTGTCTTGACAGTAGAACCACGTCTGGTTCTAGTCTTTTGGGTGACTCGACAGCTCAGCGTAAGGAAAAAGGCAGTCTCTCTGCCGCTGGATTGAGATGCCACCAAGCTCAAGACTAGGCCCGTTGGCACGTTCATTCTGCCGGTTCAAGTAAAAAAGTTCTCTGAATAGCAGCAGACTTGGTTCCTCTCCAAGATATACCTCGCAGAAGACTTGGAAATTACATAGATTGGACATAGAATTGGGTCCAATGTCTTGAGGCCTCGGGTCAAAGAAATCCAGAACTTCCCTGAAGAATTTTGAGCCGAGAGGGGCAAATCCCCGGTTCATATGGTCTGTGAAAGCTACTACCTCCCCATCTTTGGGTTGAGGTATCTCTTCAGATGGGTGAGGAGCACAATAAGACATAACTTCCTTCTTTGGCAAGTGGCCAGACTTTACAAACTCGGCAAGTTTGCTTTTTGTCACTGTGGATGGAACCCAATTGCAAGTCACAGGGGCTTTGGCCGCCTTAGGAGCCATGACGACAGTGGCCTACGACACAATAAGAAAGCTCCAGTTCAAATTTAACTCAGGAGAAATATTTAAACCAGGAGAAAGATCCTAATTATTCAAAGTGGCGGCTTAATGAGGGGCCTAATGATATAAGGATGACTGTGCAAACAATATTTAAGCCGCTACAAATATCAAGTGCAATTCAAAATTGGTTCCGAGTCATGAGGAGCAATTAAGGTTCTGTGTCATTTCTTTAAACCGGATACCTCGACAGTTGTGTTTCAGGGCATTTACCAGAAGAGATTTTCCGGGAGATAAAAGCAAGTTTCACAGATAACAGTTATTAATCTGGATCAAATATTGCTCTGAAAAGAAATTTTTCTAGACCTAAAACGAGGCAGAGAAGTTCATGCATTCGGAGAGGGTTCCTGAACAAGGGAAAGGAGATTTATTTTTATGCAAGATCAATACAAACAGGCACCGCAGCAGTTCTACGTAGTTTTCGCGATCTAAACAGGGCACTGAAAGGAACTAACGAGGGTTTGGTGTCGGCCAGTGATGAACACCGACGAACTCAGTAAGGACCTAATACAGATCTGAGGAAGGAAATGAGAGGAACTCACGGATGCGGATGAGCTGCAGAAGATTGCCGTCGATCTCTAGTCAAGGTCAGGTCGATGCAGCGGCCTAAGTCGATGAAGACGAGGGAGACGGCGGCGACAGCAGCGGAGCTCGACTGGCAGAGAGGAGAGGAAGAAGACGACCGGGGAAAGACCTAGGTCGCTCTATTTATAAGGGAAGACTGACCGAGAGGGCGTGAGAAACGAGGAGATAACATTTATTATCCAACGACTTGGCGCCTCGATTCTCGGGATGGTCAGTAAAGACAGAGATCTGTTGAAAGATTCAACGGAATAATAAATGAATTAAAGAAAGGATGACGTCACGTCGGGTTAAGACGGATCCAGAAGATGACGTCATGGCGGGTTAAAGAAAACCCTCTGAATAACCAGAAGATTGAAGGTTTATTCTTTAAAAATGTTTTTAGATTGAAATGAACAGGTTCAAACCAATCTGGGGCGTAATGTTGGGGATATAACTATTTGTGTAAGCCGCCTAGGAGGGGCTGGGTTACGCAAAGAGACTCATTAGAGAGAAGCCCAAGGCCAAGCATGAAGATAGCGGGTCAAGATGGGCTTAAGGCCCGCTGGTGACTTAAGGCCGGTTGTAGTAAACCGCTGTAAGGATATTACTTGTATCATAAGGTAGACTTAACTAGTCACCGAGCCGAACATTGTTTATGAGCCGGCCGGGACTCTGTAAGCCGCAGGGCGTCCACCCGTGTATATAAGGGGACGACCCGCTAGCGGCTTAGGGCAAGAAAGAACTCATCGAGAACCAGGCATAGCATGTCTCGCTCCCTGGTCATCGAAACATCAATACCAACCCAACTAGACATAGGCCTTACCTTCACCGTAAGGGGCCGAACTAGTATAAACCCTCTCGTGTCCTTTGTCCCGATTTAACCCCTTCAAGCTTCCTAGTTGCGATGGCTCCACAACTAAGTCCTTTCACGAGGACATCTGACGTGACTATTCCACGACACCCTGCCTATCCAATTTCAGTACATATTCCATCTGTCATCATACCATATTTATCCATTCAAATGATGTTCTTGTGTATCAGACATTCAAAGGAAGAGGGCGATTGCTGATCATGGAGGAGCACAAGCAAAGTATTTGGAAAAGGTAGTGGCACCAGATAAATCAAATAGCCCATTAGGTGTAGTTGCAATATCACCTGACCCACAAAATACCCCAACTCTAGCAGACTCTAGCCCTACTACACTGGTTATTTCTGATGCCCCAACTCAGCAGACCCCAACTGCAGCAAACAATATGATTATGCCAGTTGACATAGCACTAGTTGTACGATGCAAAACCCCCATTCCAGCAAAGAGTACACCAAATCCAGTTGCCAAATCCCTTTTCGAACCAGAGAGATCCCCAATTGCAGCAAATAAGACCCCTGTTCCATTTATTCCCAATTTAGAAGATGAAGCTTATGTTGTTGTCAGGAACTTTTTGCGCATATTTCCTTCATGGAAAGATTATACCGCAGACATAGAACAATTTCCAGTCTTCCTCTGCAACTGACGCGTAAGTAATGTACTAATGTTATTCATGGTCATTACTGCATATGTTTCTGCTGACAGAAGACACAAGATTTCATTCATTTAAATAGGCGAGGAGCAAACTGGATTGTGATGACGAGCAAGAGTTGGTTGCACTTTTCAAGCACTCGTTGATGTAGTATCCTTCCTACCTGAGGCAAGCGCACTTTGATGGCAAGCCTCTGAATGAAATTTCTGTAAAGTCTCCGGTGCTACATTTATCCGACGGTGACTGGAATAATCTTGTTACACATTGGTCTCGGCTGCAGCGTAAGGTACTGTCTATGATATCACATCACAATTTGAACTACATTTCTGCATTTGCCTTAATGTCTCACTTATACAAAAACTGTTAGCAGAAGAACATTCGTTCTCAAGGGACCACAGAATCTCGCAACTATACTGCACACTGCATTGCTCTCGTGAGTACCTCTTGCCCTGTATGACCATACTTACTTTCATAGTTGTTTGATTGTGTAGCATCACTACACATGTTAGCCTCGTAATCGCCCATTTGGTGGACATTATAAGATCCGTATGGACTCTTACACAAATTTAGAATCAACCCAATGGTTTTGAAGAGGTTTAGCTCTGCAGTCCTCTTGTAAGGACTGAACGTGGTCTATCACTGTACTTACATTAATAGCTACTCCCTCCGTCCCATAATATAAGAACGTTTTGTACAGTACACCAGTGTTCAAAACACTCTTGTATTATGGGAAGAGGGATTGGTTCATTTTGTAGCATTCTGCATCTTATCTCCCTTGCCCACCATTTACTAAAAAAGATCAGATCTATATTTAATCTTACCAACAAGTAGAATACACAGACAATGCCAGTGCAGAAGTGTAGCCCATTGCTCTCGTCAGTACATTTTGTCCTGTAACGCTTGTACTTCGAGGGATTGGTAGTTGATTATGTAGCATCAATCTGCATCTTATCTTCATTATCCTCTATCCCTTCCAGTATTATCATATCTATAATTACTCTCTACAAAATGTAGAGTACATGCAATGCTTATGAAGAAGATTCTGTGCTAGAATTCTTGAGTTATCCTTCCCTTGACATGGAGAAGGGCATTATAAAGCCAGTGTTAACTGTTAATGTAAGTCAGTCCTTCTAAAGCCTTTATCCTCAACTGTTGTTTAATTTGCTCATACTCCCTATCGTTTACTGCTGTTTAGTTTGCTGTTTCTACCAAAATGTATGTTCGTAAGAACCGTAAGTTCTAAGTTTTACTTGTAAAACCAAATTTCTTATTCATACCATGCACATTACTTAATACTCCCTATATGTATGCTTGGTTTTGTTGATCTATAATCCAGTGTGTGGTGAAGTAGCCCATGTTTGCACCTTGTCATCTCCTGTTTTATCTTACTGATGTGGCTGGTGATATGAACAACATGCCATGCACATTATCCAAAGTAGATACAATGATTTTCTTTGCCCTTCATCTATGCTTGTTATGTTGACATGGTAATCCAGTAGTGTGGTGAAGCTCCCCGCATTATGAACAATGCCAAATTATGCTATTGATATTTTGAACTTACTCTTTATTTTCTAATTTGAAATTGGATAGAATTGACAGAACAGTTATCATCTTTGTTTATACACATGCAAAACATGTCATCTCTCTGCTTTGTTTCAGGGTGATATGCCTGATGGCATGCACAAGTCTGCTGAAGCCTGTGAGACAAACCCAACATATATTGCAGCAAAGAAGGCAAAACATCTGGAAGATAGCGAGACAACCCCAAAGTCTTGTCTTGATGCAGTGTTCAAGTTACTTGAGACTAACAGTCAGACAAGCTCATAGAATTCGTTGTCTGAATTAGTTCGACTTCTTCAGTCCCAAGTTCTAGCAGAAAGGCATTCTGCAACTCAACTTTGACTTGAAGTCCTATCTCTAAGAAAGATTGCGGAGAACACCAATGAGAACCTCATTGCTAAAGAGCTACACCTGGAAGCTATGACCGACATGCTAGGCCAGTCTCACAGCCTTGCTCAGCAGCTTGCGTTGCAGTTCCCCCGCAAGGCTAACCTTTCTTGAACTGTCTTGGAAGTGGTCTCGGATCAGTATTATTTTGTTACGCTGCAATGGTGCCCAGTTTTTGTAATCTGCTTCTTCGTTGCGCTTTATGATCACTGGTGGCGAACTTTGATTCCCAGTGGATGTAATATACCTTAAATCCTTTATTGTATAGTGTAGGTTTATTCTTAGTTACTATGCCGTAATTTCTTTATTGTGTAGAGTAGGTTTGTTCTTAATTCCTACTAGTTACTGCCATCATTCGCTATCTGAAAAAAAATCAGATGTAGTCGACCGGGTCAAAACATTCAATAACGGGCCACAATTGGCCGGCCTGCGTCTTTCTTGGGCCCGAATGATTGGGGCCCTCACACATTGCGCCAGGCCCAAACTTACACCGGCCTACATTTTAGTTGGGCCTTTTGCTGACCCAGCGCTTAGTTCGGCCCAGGTAGCGTTGGGCCATTAACAGGCTGAATATTGTACTGGCCTGTTACGGCCGAGATGAAACCACGGGCCTTTAGCAGGCCAAAATGCATGTTGGGCCTCAGTTTTCACTAGTCGTCCACGGGCCTTCAGCAGGCCGAAATGTAGACCGGGCTATTATGGGCCCAGTTAGCTCACGGGCCGTTACCAGGCCGAAACATATCTCGGGCCTTAGTTGGCCCACTGATATCATGGGCCTTTAAGAGGCCGAAAGCTTAGTACATGCATCAACGGGCCGAATTACGCGACAGGCCTTTAACAGGCCCAAAGTCACGTTGGGCTTAACTGTTGCCACCTTTAGCACGGGCCGTTAGTGGGCCCGATGTCCCGTCAGACCATATATGGCCCATGGGCAGCACGGGCCATTCCCAGGCCGAAAGTCACACCGGGCTGAAATGGGCCCATGTTTACATCAGGCCTCTAACAGGCCGAAAGTCACTGGGCTGTAGTTGGGCCCGAATGATCAGCGAACAATTAACGGGCCAGATCTGGCTTCGGGCCGCAAATGGGCCCAAATATTGGGCCAACAATTAACGGGCCAGATCTGGCTTCGGGCCGTAAATGGGCCCAAATATTGGGCGAACAATTAACGGGCCAGATCTGGTTTCGGGCTGTAAATGGGCCTTTATTAAGCAGGCCGTTATTGGGCTGGCCCACTAGTACCTGATTAAGTTCTATGGGCCTTTGACTGGGCCGGCCTTTTAAACCTATATGGGCCTCTATTGGGCCCAGCCACATGTCAACGTACCATAGGCATGTCTCCTCCAATGGACGGGCGACATCTGGCCCACTGACGAGCTGACAGGTGTTCCCTTCGGCCAATAAAAATTTTACATGTGGAAATTTCCCAATGGTCGGGGCTGTTAACGGGTTATCGGATCCAAAATCCGACCTGATAGCTTAATGGCGTTCCGTTACGGTGGATGCCATGTGTCGGTCACCCTTGACGAAAGCACTTCTGTGACGCTCGATTTATCGTCATGGAAGTGGACACTTCCGTGATGATAATTTTGGTAATGTCATGGAACACTTCTACGACAGCACAGGTATGACTATCTTGATTCTGCCATAAATTTGTCATGGATGTACACGCATGACAAAAAACACGACCTACTGTGACAAACACGTATCATCACGGAAGTGTATTTTTTTGTAGTGTAAACTATTAAGTAGTCATTATATCAAGCTTGCCAAACGTTCATAACGTCTGCATCCGCTCCTGCAATAGGTCTGTCACCTAGCGGTGCATCAAGGACATAATTCTTCTGTGCAGCAATGAGAATAATCCTCAGATCACATACCCAGTCCGCATCATTGCTACTATCAACTTTCAACTTAGTTTTCTCTAGGAACATATCAAAATAATAGGGGAGCTAAATCGTGAGCTATTGATCTACAACATAGATATGCAAAAATATTAAGACTAAGTTCATGATAAATTAAGTTCAATTAATCAAATTACTAATGAACTCCCACTTAAATAAACATCCCTCAAGTTATTTAAGTGATACATGATCCAAATTAACTCCCATGTCTGATCATCACGTGAGATGGGGTAGTCATCAATGGTGAACATTTCTATGTTGATCATATCTACTATATGACTCATGTTCGACCTTTCGGTCTCCAATGTTCCGAGACCATGTCTCTACATGCTAGGCTCGTCAAGTTTAACCCAAGTATTCTGCATGTGCAAAACTATCTTACACCTGTTGTATGTGAACGTAGAGTCTATCACACCCGATCATCATGTGGTGTCTCAAAACGACGAACTGTAGCAATGGTGCATACTCAGGGAGAACACTTTTATATTGAAATTAAGTGCAGGGATCATCTTATAATGCTAACGCCGTGCCAAGCAAAATAAGATGCATAAAAGATAAACATCACATGCAATCAAAATATGTGACATGATATGGCCATCATCATCTTGTGCGTTTGATCTCCATCTCCAAAGCATCGTCATGATCTCCATCGTCACCGGCTTTGACACCTTGATCTCTATCGTAGCATCATTGTGTCGAGGTCATCACGCCAACTGTTGCTTCTACAACTATCACTAACTCAAAGTGTGTTATATCGACTAGAGGGGGTGAATAGGCAATTTTTACAAATCCCTCATTGAGGAAATTTAACTTGAGGAATTTGCTAAGTGACGAAATACAAGCAGCGGAATAAGTACTCAGGTGCAAGCATAACATGGTAGTAACACAGTCATCATGATGATATAAAACAAGCACAGTGTACAGGTAGCATGTAAACAGGATAAGCAGGCAAAAGACAAAGTGACTGAAGAAATAAGATTGAGGAAATTGAGAAAGTCTTCAGTCAAAGTCTTCAAACAGTAACGATCGATTTCATCAACACATGAATGAGGAAATGGAAGGGTTGAGGAAATAGAACCACTAGCTCGGTGAAGACAATGACTTGGTAGACCAGTAACTGCTGTGACAGTTGTACGTCTAGTTGGAGCGGCTAGGTATTTAAACTTGAGGACACATAGTCCCGGACACACAATCCTCACCGTATTCTCCTTGAGCTAAGGTCACACAGACCTCACACGATCACTCGTGGTAAGTCTTCAGGTGACTTCCAAACCTTCACAGACTTGGTCACTCGGCGATCCACAATTCCTCTTGGATGCTCTAGACCATGACGCCTAACTGTCTAGAAGATGCACAGTCTTCAAAGGTAACAAGCATCGGTTCCACAGGAACAATATCTTTAGTGATGCTTAATCACTTTGGGTTGTAGGTGTTTGGGTTTGTGTTTTCCTCACTAATGATTTTCGCTCAAAGTCCTTGGAGAATGGGATGCTCTCAATGACAAGTGTCAGTTTCTCTCGGAGCAGCCAACCAGCTAGTGGTTGTAGGGGCGGCTATTTATAGCCAGCGAGCAGCCCGACATGATAAGATATAAATGCCCTTCAATAATATGACCATTAGGTGGATAAGATATTTTGGGACAGCTGGCGCATAGCACAACAACGGTCGGAAATTTGAGCTCTCAAATTCCTCAGGGCTATCATGTTCCTCACTTGTAGGCAATCCACACTTGGAGAATTCCTAACTCCTCAGTCAGAACAAATTCCTCAGAGAACAGAAGATCTTCGTCTCCGTCATTGAAGAAATTTACTGAACTGCATGATATTTCCAAAGGTTTCACTCAAAGGATTGGGTAGGTGTAGGATTTGAGATGAGCATCACTTGGAAACTTTTCCTTAGTTTTACCTCGATTCCCTTTAACAGTACGGTGTTTCCTGTGACTCAAGAAAGAGAAAATGAAACTATGAAAACAAAAGTCTTCATGCTTCATAATCCTCGCATCAACATCGAAGTCTTCAAGGTCACACCAATTTCCTCATTTTCAAAGTCTTCAAGAAAACCAAAATCTTCAACTGAAGACATTCATTTTTAGGGGTCGACTTTCTTCGTAAATATCAAACTCCTCATAGACTTATAGAACCTGTGTACACTCACAAACACATTAGTCCCTTAACCTATAAGTCTTCAATACACCAAAATCACAAAGGGGCACTAGATGCACTTACACTAATGCATAGTGATAAAGTAAAGCAATTACATGGCGCTTGCACTTCATACAATAAAGAGACAACCCTAAGGCTCCTGTCGGTTGTCGATATTACAAAACATGATCATCTCATAAATCAACATATATCACATCATATCTAGACCATATGCTTGAGGTCTTCATCACCATAAAGGTGAGACAATATGGCCCAAGTGTGATCGAAGATTTCATGCGCATAGTAGTGATTCTTCTTCACAGTGTTTTGCGTGACTACCATATTCTAAAAAATTGAGCCAAATTGACGCTTGACCCACTTATGATTGTGATCAACCTTCTGATGAAGACTTACGAGAAGCTCACGATCAGTCATCACTCATGGAGTAGTGGCTTGAGGAATTGGCTTTGAAGCTTTTGCGGCAGAGTCTTGAGTTGCAGAGTCATCATTGGTGGAGTAAGATGCAGCTTTGTGAAACTGACCATCCCATGAATGAGTGCCTTCATCAATAACAGTTGCTTTGCATTTTTCATCAACTGAGGAAATGGTCCGCTTGTGGACATCAAGGGGAGGCAAATGGTTGAGGTGATTCTGACAATCTGCCTTGTAGTAAATTGAAGACCTGGTTCTGATGAATTTCATAATCCATGGTGCATAAGGCTTCAATTCAAATGGTGATAGAGCAACATTCGCCAAAGTCCTCATGAAGAAATTGTGATAATTAATGGGAATCCCATCAATGGTGTTGATAAAAGATTCTTCATGATGCTAACAACTTCTTCTTTAGAGTTGTGGAACCGGTCTCATGTGCGTGGACATGTAAAGTTGGTCCAGGCCGCTTCTTCCCACAATACCGCCAAATCAAAATAAGACATTGGTGGTAAGCAGTATGACTATCACCTCCCACAGCTCTTTGTGTTCTACTCGTGCATATCATCTACACATAGACCTGGTTGATGATGCCACTACTGGGAATCATTGCATGGAAAACAAAGAAAATTCTACGCACATGCAATGATCTATCCGTGGAGATGCATAGCAACGAGGGGGAGAGTGTGTCCACGTACCCTCGTAGACCGTAAGAGGAAGCGTTTCACAACGCGGTTGATGTAGTCGAACTTTCTTCGTGCTCCAATTGATCTAGTACCGAACGCACGACACCTACGCGTTCTGCACATGTTCATCTCGGTGAAATCCTCTGCCTTCTTGATCCAGCAAGATGACGAGGTAGTAGATGAGTTCTGGCAGCATGATGGCATGGTGACGGTGATGGTGAAGTGATCTCCGCAGGGCTTCGCCTAAGCACTACAAAAATATGACCGAGGGTGTAAATGGTGGAGGGGGCGCCGCACACGCCTAGGAAATTTGTCTGTCATGTGCTAGGCGCCCCCTCCCACATATATATAGGTTGGAGGGAGGGAGGAGCAGCCAAAGGAGGCGCCCAAGTAGGAGGAATCCTACTTGGGGTCCCTCCCAAGCCGTGCCCCTTTCCTTATTTGGAGTGCGGGGAAAGGCAGGGGAGGGTGGCGCCCCCCTTTTGTTTCTCCCATGAGAGGGAAAGTCAGGAGGGGCTAGCCCTCCCACTTTTCCTTCCCTAGGGCTTGCCAAACAAGGGAGGGGGCGCACCAGCCCCCTTGTGGGCTGGTCTGTCCCCTCCTTTGGCCCATAAGGCCCATAACTTGCCGGGGGGGTGCACGGAACCCCTTCTGGTGACCCTATTCCTTCCCGGTACGTCCCGAAACACTTCCTTGTCCAAATACCATCGTTATATATATATCAATCTTTACCTCACAACCATTTCGAGACTCCTCGTCATGTCCTGATCTCATCCAGGACTCCGAACAGCATTCGTCACCAAATCATATAACTCATATAACACTATGTCGTCAACGAATGTTAAGCGTGCGGACCCTACGGGTTCAAGAACTATGTAGACATGACTGAGAGACCCCTCTGGTCAATAACCAATAGCGGAACCTGGATGCCCATATTGGCTCCTACATATTCTACGAAGATCTTTATCGGTCGAACCGTTATGACAACATATGTAATTCCCTTTGTCCATCAGTATGTTACTTGCTCGAGATTCGATCATCGGTATCTTCATACCTAGTTCAATCTCATTACCGGCAAGTCTCTTTACTCGTTCCATAATACATCACCTAGTGACTAATTCCTTAGTCATTTTCTTGCAAGCTTATGATGTGTATTACCGAGAGGGCTCAAAGATACCTCTCGGATACTCGGAGTGAAAAAACCTAATCTCGATCTATGCCAACTCAACAAACACCTTCGAAGATACCTTTAGAGTATCATTATGATCACCCAGCTGCATTGTGACATTTAATAGCACACTAGGTATTCCTCCGGTATCCGGGAGTTGCATAATCTCATAGTCGACGGAATATGTATTTGACATGAAGAAAGCAATAGTAATAAACTAAACGATCATTATGCTAAGCTAACGGATGGGTCTTGTCCATCACATCATTCTCCTAATGATGTGATCTTGTTATCAAATGACAACACATGTCTATGGTTAGGAAACATCTTTGGTCAACGAGCTAGTCTAGTAGAGGCTTACTAGGGACATGGTATTTGTTTATGTATTCATACATGTATTTAAGTTTGTGACCAATACAATTCTAGCATGAATAATAAACCTTTATCATGAATAAGGAAATATAATATAAAATAACAACTTTATTATTTCCTCTAGGGCATATTTCCTTCAAAAATTGCTACTAGGTAACAATCTGCTTTAGAAAAGCTTCAAAAATTATTAGGTAAGAGTAATGATCTGTTGAACGAAGAACTGGATTGCGGTCAAACACAATCTGAAAACATTAGACATCTTGAAATGTTGTTTGATGAACTTCAAGGTTGTTATGATACTCTCTCAGTTGATCAGGAGTAGATTTCATATGATTATCTTTAGAGGAAGCAAGATCTGGAGAAACTGAGAGTGTCTCATGATGATCTTTGGACTGAAAACAATTCACTTCTTGCTCAACAGATCGGTACCGCTCAGAAAGAGTTTTGTGCCACCCTTGCTTAAAATGCCTTGAGCGTGATAATGCTACTTCTTTTGTTGAATGTTCAAATGCTTTAGAAAATGTAATATCTTCAATTCCTGATGTTGTAACTAACCCCTTGTCTGATAAACCGCTACTATTGCTAATGAAAATTCTAGGTTGAAGACATTGCTAGAAACAGGCATGTACAAAAGCCTCAAAGGGCACCAAACCCTTTGCGATGTCCTCAAGAAGCAGATCTTGAACCGAAACCCTAGGAAAGAGGGTGTTGGTTTTGAAAGAAACATGAATGTTGGTGGCTCTTACTGGACACCTGAGTAGTACCCCCAAACCACATGGGTTGCTGCATAGGAACCTCCAGTGGATCCATCCACATTATCTGGCTATAACTGTGCTAACCACATCATCGTTGATGAGTCATTTGACTCAAACTATAAACTATTCAAAAATTAAAATGGTGAAGTGTGTGCCAGGTTTATTGGAACTAACTACAGGAATGGTTCTCCTATGAAGAAGATCTGGGTTCCCAAAAGTCTTCTTGAAAAGCTTCCTGTGAATGTCGTCATGACACCACCTAGGAAGAATACAAACCCTAGACCAAAGTCTTCAAATGGTCCAAAGTCTTCATACAGACTGAGGACCACGTGTGGTCGTCCTAACACCAATGTTTCGCAGGGCAACAATGATCAAACTCATGAATATGAGCGTTACTCTTCGAACCATTATGTTCCCAATTGAATAATTTTTTGCTCATTCATTTGAGTACTGTATACCTCCCGTGAAGCTATTTGCTAGGGCTTCAAAGCAAAAATTCTTAGATGCCACACTTAGACTTATTACTTCTAAACCACCCCTTCGGATGTGGGTGGTTAAGAAGAACTGACTTCTCTTACAGGGACAGGTCTTCGGCCAAAATGCATTGGGTTCTGAAGACAATGCTGGAGACCTGAGTAAACTTGTGGGGCGCAAGTTAAAATTCCCAAATGGTCTTCCCATTTATTTCATCCATGGATTTCTTGATGATCACCATATCATATCCTCCAAGAAACTTACTTTTCATGAAATTGTTTGTAGTTAAATGTTTGTACTTCACAATTGTCTTGGTGAAGCCTATCCCACTAACTGTACTGTAGGGTACACTTCCGAAAGCTACTGAATGGATCCTGGACAGTGGTTGTACCATTCATATGACTGGTGATCGAAGCTTACTTATGGACTCAACTCTTCGGCCATCCACCCATATTCATATCACATTTGATGATACTTATAAAAGGAAGGTAATGGGTCTAGCTAGGGTTGCAATCTCAAAGGATCGATGCATGGATAAAGTGATGCTTGTTGAATCCCTTGGATTCAATCTAATGTCAGTCTCAATGCTCTGTGATCTTTATATGATTGTCATCTTTGGCAAATATCATTGCCTTGTGCTAATGGCTTCTGACAAAACTCAAGTCTTTGAAGGTTATCAAAGAGATGACTTGTACATGGTAGATTTCTCAGCAGGACCACAACTAGCCACATGTCTTCTAGCAAAAGCTTCAGAATGCTGGCTTTGGCATCGACGGCTAGGGCATGCTGTCATGATGAACTTGCACACCCTTGTGAAGAAGAAGCACATCATTGGGATCGAGGGCATCAAGTTCAAGAAGGATCATCTATGTGGAGCCTGTGAAGCAGGGAAGATGACTAGGGCCAAGCATCCCTCAAAGACAATCATGACAACTACACTTCCCTTCGAGCTACTACACATGGACTTATTTGGCCGTACTCACTACTATACCCTTACTACTTCTGCACACTTATATGGGTTCGTGATTGTTGATGATTGTTCTCGATATACTTGGGTGCACATAATTTTGTATAAGAGTGATGTGCGGGATGTCTTCAGACATTTTGCCAACCATGCCATGACCAACTATGGCATCAAGATCAAGCACATTAGGAGTAATAACGACACCGAGTTCAAGAACACTGGGCTTAACACTTAACTTGATGTTCTTGGCATCACTCATGAGCTATCCACTCCATACACACCGCAATAGAATGGTGTCGTGGAGCGCAAGAACATGACTCTCATTGAGATGGCACGCACCATGCTTGATGAATACAAGACACCATGCAAGTGGTGGCCTGCACTATTGACACTACATGCCACATCATCAATAGAGTATATCTTCACAAGTTCTTCAAGAAGACATCATATGAACTAATCACTGGTAAGAAGCCAAATGTAAGTTATTTCAAAGTCTTCAGTGCTAGGTGTTGGATGGGATCCACATCACACTTCAAAATTTGCACCGAAAGCACATGAAGGAATTATGCGTGTCTATGGAAAGGATTCACACACCTATTGAGTCTTTATAAAGTGGTTGAAACTGTAGATGTGCGGTTCAATGAAACTAACAGCTCGCAAAGAGAGCATCTGCCAAATGTGCTAGATGAAATGCTTCCTAGTGAATCCATCAAGCTAATGGGTACTGGAGAAATCATACCCACTGCGGAACCAGGAGAAGAAGAGGTTGTGATTCCAACTCTTGTCCAGCATGAAGACAATGTTCAGCCTAAAGATAATGTTGAGTCTGAAGACAATGCTGCTGGCAGTGAAGATAATGCGCGGCTGCAACAGAGTCTCCATCCTATTCATCCTCGAGTGGCCAATGAAGTTCAGATTGAGAAGATTCTTGACAACATCAAAGTACCAGGCCCTCTCACCTGTTCAAGAGCTACACATCTAGCCAACTTTGTGGGAATTTTGCATTTGTCTCTATCTATGAACCCACAAAGGATGATGAAGCTTTCATGGAACCAGAATGGATTCAAGCTATGCAAGAAGAGCTTCAACAATTTGAGCTTAGCAAAGTGTGGGAACTTGTCAAGCGCCCTGATCCTCGCGATCACAATATCATTGGAGCCAAATGGATCTACCATAACAAGCAAGATGAACATGGTCAAGTCGTCAGAAACAAAGCTCATCTTGTCGCTCAAGGATACACACAAGTTGAAGGAATTGACTTCAATGAAACTTTTGCTCCTGTGGCTAGGCTTGAAGTCATTCGCATACTGGTAGCCTATGCCAACCACCATGATATCCTTCTATATAAAATGGATGTGAAAAGAGTGCCTTCCTCAATGGCAAGATTGAAGAAGTCTATGTTGCTCACCAACCTAGTTTTGAAGATCCAAAGCACCTTGGCAAAGTCTATAGGCTCAAAAGGGCACTGTATGGCCTCAAACATGCACCACCAGCCTGGAATGATACACTCAAGGAATTTTTATTCAAAGGCTTCAAACCAAGTTCACTAGATCCCACTCTCTTCACCAAATCATATGATGGTGAACTGTTTGTCTACCGTATCTATGTGGATGACATTATCTTTGGCTGCACTAAAAACAATATAGTTATGAGTTTAGTCACATGATGCAAGAGCAATATCAGATGTCCATGATGGGTGAATTGAAGTTCTTCTTAGGGATTCAAATTTGTCAACAATGCAATGGCATCTTCATATCTCAAGAAAAGTATCTCAAGGATTGCTTGAAGAAGTTTGGAATGCAAGATTGCAGAGGCTACAAGATGCTAGTGCCCACCAATGGCCACCTGAGCTCCGACGAAAATGGTAAATACTTTGATCAACAGGGATACCGCTCCATGATTGCTTCTTTATTGTACTTACACTAGTGCAGGATGCTGCTAACGCGACACTACAATCAGATACCCTTCAACGAAACTATGTGTGATGCATTAATCGCAAACGGTGTTGTAATAAAACCACCAAAAATGATACGAACTACTTGCAATGGCGGAGACATCTAACACGATTCAGATTAGATTTGCCTGTGCGATACATGGCATACAGTTGATCCATATGAATTGTTTGCGATGAGCATAACAACAGAAACGATCAGCCAGATGAAAGTGTGTGCGATATACGGCATACAGTTCACTGGGATGAACTGTTTGTGATTAGGCAACACAACAGAAACGGTGAGCCGGATCAAGGTGTGTGCGCGATATGTCCATTTTGCATCATGTTTACCTATTGATATGTGTGATGTTTTAATGCATAATAATGCTTTTTGGAGTAATTCTAATGCCTTTTCTCTCGTAATATGCAAGGTACACACAAAAAGGGAGAATTCCGGCAACTGCAAATCTGGACCTGGAAAAGCTACGTCAGGCCACCTATTCTGCACAACTCCAAATGAGTTGAAACTTCACGGGGAATTTTTATGGAATAAATAATAAATACTGGAGCAAATAACCACCGGAGGGGGGCCACCTGGTGAGCACAAGACACAAGGGCGCGCTTGGCCCCCCAGGCGCGCCCTGGTGGGTTACGCTCAGCCCAGCCCACCTTTGGTGCCCCTCTTCTGGTATATAGGTCATTTTAACCTAGAAAAAATAAGGAGAGGACTTTCGAGATGGAGCGTCATTGTCTCGAGGTGGAACTTGGGCAGAAGCACTTTTGCCCCATGGCGAAGCGATTCCGCCGGAGGAACTTCCCTCCTGGAGGGGGAAATCATTGTCATCATCATCACCAACAACTCTCCCATCTTGGGGAGGGCAATCTCCATCAACATCGTCAACAGCACAATCTCCTCTCAAACCCTAGTTCATCTCTTGTGTTCAATCTTTGTACCGGAACTATAGATTGGTGCTTGTGGGAGACTAGTAGTGTTGATTACATCTTGTAGTTGATTACTATATGGTTTATTTGGTGGAAGATTATATGTTCAGATCCAATATGCTATTTAATACCCCTCTAATCATGAGCATGTTTATCACTTGTGAGTAGTTACTTTTGTTCTTGAGGTCACGGGAGAAATCATGTTGCAAGTAATCATGTGAATTTGATATGTGTTTGATATTTTGATAGTATGTATGTTGTGATTCCCTTAGTTGTGTCATGTGAACATAGACTACATGAAACTTCACCATATTTGGGCCTAAGGGAATGCATTATGGAGTAGTAATTAGATGATGGGTTGCGAGAGTGACAGAAGCTTAAACCCTAGTTTATGCGCTATTACGTAAGGGACCGATAGGATCCAAAAGTTTAATGCTATGGTCAGAATTTATGCTTAACACTTTTCTCGTAGTTGCGGATGCTTGAGAGGGGGTTAATCATAAGTAGGAGGTTTGTTCAAGTAAGAACATCACCTAAGCACTGGCCCACCCACATATCAAATTATCAAAGTAGCGAACACGAATCGAACCAACATGACGAAAGTGACTAGATGAAATTCCCGTGTACCCTCAAGAACGCTTTGCTTATTATAAGAGACTGTTTTGGTCTGTCCTTTGCCTCAAAAGGATTGGGCTAGCTTGCTGCACTTTTGTTACTATTATTGTTACTTGCTCGTTACAAATTATATTGCTATCAAACTACTGTGTTACTTACAATTTTAGCACTTGCGGACATTACCTTGCTGAAAACCACTTGTCATTTCCTTCTGCTCCGCGTTGCGTTCAACACTCTTACTTATCGAAAAGGCTACAATTGATCCCATATACTTGTGTTCATCAAGGCTACTTTCTGGCACCATTGTCGGGGAGTGAAGCGCATTATTACTACGTGCTGAAATTTATTGTCACTTGTTACTATGGAGAACAATCCTTTGAGGGGTTTGTTCAGGGTGTCTTCACCTCGACCAGAACTACAATTAGTTACCCCTCAACCTACTGCACCTACTTAAAATATTGAATATGAAATTCCTTCGGGTATGATAGAACAACTTCTAGCTAATCCTTATGCAGGAGATGCAACCGAACATCCAGATATGCACTTGATATATGTGGAAGAAATTTGTGGATTATTTAAGCTTGCAGGTTTACCCGGAGATGAAGTTAAGAAGAAGGTTTTCCCTTTATCTTTGAAGGGAAAACCATTGTCATGGTATAGGCTATGCGATGATATTGGGTCTTGGAATTGGAATCTGTTAAAATTGGAGTTTCACCAAAAAAAAGTTATCCTACGCATCTATTTCATCATGATCGGAATTATATATATAATTTTTGGCCTCGTGAAGGAGAAATTATTGCTCTAGCTTGGGGGAGGCTTAAGTCAATGTTATATTCATGCCCCAACCATGAGCTTTCAAGATACATTATTATTCAGAATTTTTATGCTTGGCTTTCTCATAATGATCGATCCATGCTTGATACTTCTTGTATTGGTTCTTTTATGAAGAAGACTATTGAACTCCGGTGGGATCTCTTAGAAATAATTAAACGCAACTCTGAAGATTGGGAACTCGAGAAGGTAAAGAGTCAGGTATTAAGCTTAAGTATGATTATGTTAAATCTTTTATGAATACCGATGCTTGTCAAAAGTTTAGCACTAAATATGGACTTGACTCTGAGATAGTAGCCTCTTTTTGTGAATCATTTGCTATTCATGTTGATCTCCCTAAAGAGAAGTGGTTTAAATATCAGTCACCTATTAAAGAAGAAACTAAAGAACCGGTAATAGCTAAAGATGAAACTATTATTTATAATGTTGATCCAGTTGTTCCTACTGCTTATATTGAGAAACCACCTTTCCCTGTTAGGATAAAGAAACATGCTAAAGTTTCAACTGTGGTCAACAAAAGTTATATTAGAACACCTAAGCCAGCTAAACAAAAAAAGGTAGAACCTAGTGTTGCTGTGGTTAAAGATCTCCTGGAAGAAAATATAGATGAGCATGTTATTTACTTTTGTGATGAAGCTTCTAGAATTGCCAAACCCGACAAAAAGGATAAACATAAACCCGTTGTTGGCATGCCTGTTGTCTCAGCTAAAACAGGAGATTATTGTTATCATGGTTTATGGGACATAGGTGCTAGCGTGAGTGCTATCCCCTTTACCTTATATCAAGAAATTATGAATGACATAACACCCGCTGAAATAGAAGACATAGATGTTACTATTAAACTTGCTAACAGAGACACCATCACACCACTTGGGATTGTTAGAAATGTTGAAGTATTGTGTGGGACAGTTGTACGTCTGGTTGGAGCGGCTGAGTATTTAAACTCGAGGACACATAGTCCCGGACACACAGTCCTCACCGTATTCTCCTTGAGCTAAAGTCACACAGACCTCGCCCAACACTCGTGGTAAGTCTTCACATGTGACTTCCAAACCTTCACAGGCTTGGCCACTTGGCGATCCACAATCCCTCTTGGATGCTCAGACCATGACGCCTAACCGTCTGGAGGACACACAGTTGTCAAAGGTGACAAGCATCAGTTCCACACAGGAACAATCTCTTCAGTGATGCTCAATCACTTTGGGTTGTAGGTGTTTGGGTTTGGGTTTTGGGTTTTCCTCACTTGATGATTTTTGCTCAAAGTCCTCGGAGGATGGGATGCTCTCAATGACAAGTGTCATTTTCTTGCAGAGCAGCCAACCAGCTAGTGGTTGTAGGGGGCGGCTATTTATAGCCTAGGGAGCAACCCGACATGATAAGACATAACAGCCCTTCAATGATATGGCCGTTAGGTGGTAGGATATTTTGGACAGCTGGTGCGTAGCACAACAACGGTCGGATTTGAGGTATCAAATTCCTCAGGGCTATCATGTTCCTCACTGTGTTGGCAATCCGCACTGGCGAATTCCTAACTCCTCAGTCAGAACAAATTCCTCAGAGACCAGAAGATCTTCGTCTCTGTCACTGAAGAAATTGACTGAGCTGATATCATATTTCCAATGGCTTCATTCAAAAGGATTGGGTAGGTGTAGAATTTTGAGATGAGCATCACTTGGAAATCAGTTTCCTTAGTATTACCTCGACCCCCTTTAACAGTACGGTGTTTCCTATGACTCAAGAAAGAGAAAATGAAGCTACGAAAACAAAAGTCTTCACGCTTCATAATCCTCGCATGAATATCCAAGTCTTCAAGGTCACACCAATTTCTTCACTTTCAAAATCTTCAGGAGAACCAAAGTCTTCAACTGAAGACATACATTTATAGGGGTCGACATTCATTGTAAATATCAAACTCCTCATCGACTTATAGAGCCTGCGCACACTCACAAATATATTAGTCCCTTAACCTATAAGTCTTCAATACACCAAAATCACTAAGGGGCACTACATGCACTTACAATCTCCCGCTTTTTGGTGATTGATGACAAATAGGTTAAGTTTTCAACAAGGATAAACATATTAATTGAAAGTGCTCAAAATTGAGGAATTTGATTGCAAGATATAGAAGAACTCCCCCTGAAGATGTGCATATGTGAGGAATTTGCTTTTTATAGCAGATGCACATTGTAGAGTAATATCATGGAGATCTCCCCCTATATCTTGTAATTCATACACGCATTTAACATATCTAATGAAGAATTTGAAATGCATGATGAAATATGGTGAATGATGTAATGCAGCATGCGTGCATAACATATATGAGGAAATAGCATGCAGAAAAACAGAGCAAAAGTGTCAGGTCACCATCGGACTTATGTTTACAACTCGATCCAACAAATACTTCAGAAGGGCGAGAGTTGCAACTTAACAAAAAAACGCCCATATAAAGAACTGCTTGAAGACTAACTCAAATTTCTCCCCCTTTGTCATCAAATGACAAAAAGGGATGAAAAGTGAGGACTAACGCTCCTGAAGAATATTATCACGAAGTCGATGGAGGAGCGCCAGCGTTGTTGGGGTCGGTTGTTGAAGTAGGGCTCGCCACAGTGTCGTCCAAATCTTCATTTTCATCAGTCTCACGCGATGAAGAAAACGAGCTGGTCACCAAAGAAGGAACTTTTGACTTTCTTGAATTTCTTCGACGGTGGCTTAGACCAGTCAAAGTCCTGCTTGAAGACCATCTTCTTAAGATCTTCTTCGCCATAGAGATGAGACAAAATAGCCCAGGTGCAATCAAAGACTTCATGGAGGTAGTAATGGTTCTTCTTCACTGAATTGTGTGTAGCAGTCATGTTATGAAGAACTGAACCAAATTGACGCTTGACCCATTTGTGGTTGCGATTGACCTTCTGATGAAGACTGAGGAGAAGCTCACGATCAGTCCTTGAGGATTTTGCTTTGAAGCATTGCTGCAGAGTCATGAGTGGCAGAGGCATCATTGGTGGAGTAGGATGCAGCTTTGCAGAACTGTCCATCCAATGGACGAATGCCTTCATCAATAATAGTGGCCTTGCCCTTCTCATCAGTTGAGGAAATAGTCTACTTGAGGACTTCAATGGGGGCAAGTAACTGCCATGGTTAAGAGTATCAGCCTTGTAGTTGATTGAAGACCTTGATCTGATGAATTTCATGATCCAGGGAGCGTAAGGCTTCAATTAAAATGGAGAAAGAGCAACATTTTCCATAGTCCTCATGAAGAAATCATGGTAGTTGATTATAATACCATGCATGATATTGAATAGCAGATTCTTCATGATGCCAACGACCTCTTCTTCATTAGAGTCGTGGCCTTTGATAGGACTCAGGGTCTTGGTCAAAATTATGTATACGGTCCGAGGCACATAAAGCAATTCCTTCACGATTAATTTCGTTCTTGGGGCTTGGCCAGACTTCAGCGGCTTCATCAACACTTGCATGAAATGATCAGAGATCTAAGGTTCATGATAGAGGAGACGTGCACCTTAAAGGGGAGGACTGACAGGCAGGGCATGAAGCAATTCAAAGGCCGGTGCTTTGAAGTGTGTGTTCTCTGTCATCCAGTCCAACACCCAAGAATTTATATCTTCATAATTGCCGGTGATGTGCAGCGTCACGTAGAACTGAAGAATTAGCTCTTCATTCCAATCACACATGTCCGTGCAGAAGTTGAGTAGCCCAGCGTCCTGAAGAACACTGAGGACTGGGGTGAAGCAAGGCAGCGATTCCATATCCACATGAGGAATATGCTCATGGTCAAAGATCTTGTCCTTATCGAATAGCAGTGAAGAGTAGAAGTTCATCTGACTTGCTATCCAGAAACGCTTCCTTCGAAGATGAGCAGAGTCATATGGGTTGTAATCAGTGAAGAATGCATGCTCATGAAAGAAGTCATCAGCCTTGAACTTTTGCGTCTTTGAGAACGGATTCTTCGACTTGGATTGAGGTGTATCAGTCAATGTCTTCACTGCCTCTTGAATCACAGTCTCAAGGGCCACAGGCTGAGGAATTTCAGTAGCAGCCTGGGTCTCCTTTTCTTCAGCAGCATTAACATCAGCACTAGTGGCTCGATTTTCTTCAGGGATGGTAAGAAGAGACGCTTGAGGTTCATCAGAGCCCATATGAATTTCTTCAGTCCGGACTGGGGACTGAGGAATCTGTTGTAGTGGGGTGAACATGGGGGAATTGGGGTGATGACTTTCCCAATAGTCATCATTCAACACTGGAGTGGTGCACCCAATGTCCACGTCTTCTTCTTCTTCATCAGTTTCCTAAATGCCTACCTCTTCAGTCGTGAATTGAGGCATGGGCGATGATACCAATGGAGTTGAAGTGACATTATCCACTTCAATTTCCTCATCCAACTGCTCTGTCGAAGCAGTAGAAGGATCTTCTTCATATGATTCGCTTGGAATCACATAATCTTCACCAAAAGGAACGATTTCCTTTGATGGCATGCTTGAAAGAGGAACAACATCTATTGGATTTGCATAAGAGCTGGTCAAAGTCTTTGCCTTCTTGGGAACAGAAGACTTTGAGGAAGCAGATGCTTTCCTTTTCTTCATTGCTGCTCGCTCCGCAGCCTTGGTTTTCTTCGCTTCTAATGCAGAAGGAAGGATAGGACTTGGCGTTGGCGTTGGTGCAGGAGGAGCAGAGGAAATTGGTGCAGTTTCTTCAGGCACAACTGATGCAGTTCTCCTGACTTGTTCAGATTCTTCAGGCACAGCGTCAGATGCTTCCACTGGCCTATCTTGTTCTTCAGACACAACACTAGTGGTTGCCCTGGCAGTTTCTTCAGCAGCTGGAATAGCTTCATTAGCCCTGGTACTTTTAATTTCATCAGCAGCCTGATTTTCATCAGCGATGCTGGCATCTTCTTCAGTAGGCTGTCCAGATGCTTCAGCCTGAGGAATTTTGATGTGTGTTTGAGTAGCAAAATTGGAAGTAAATCCCTTCGCCATTCTGATGAATCTGACCTTGGCTCCCAGCCATTCTGCCTTGTAGGTGTCAAATTCATCACTGAGTTTCTTGATTTCTGATTGCAGAGCAATAAGTTCATCAGGTGATAGCTTTAGAACATTTTCTTTCAGAAAGCATTGTTTCTTGTACTGAGCTTTCTTCAAGACATGGCTTTCTCAAATTTCCATTTTTCTTCAGAAATGAAAGCCGTCAACATATGACTTTGGCCAGGTGAGAGATTTAATTCTGGCAAGGGAGTGTTTGGATCCTTGTGCCAGAGATCAATGAAGTCCAGGATCTTCTTTGGATCTAGCATGAGTGACACAGCACTGCCCTTGGCTCTAGCGGCTCTTTGTTGTCTGTCTCTGATGATTTCTGCTAATTCCTCATCATCAGCTTCGTCTTCATCTGACGGTACTTGGAAGGCAACTTGCTTCTTATGTGGACTTGGTCTTGTGCCTCGTCCAGCAGTAGCCTTGGTCTTCAGTAAAGTGGGGCCTGTTGAGGACTGAGGAGGAGCTGAAGAACTTGCAGATGCTCCTAAAGCAATTGAGATGCATGTGGTCCTTTGGCAAGTGGCAAGATGCACGGGTGCCGAGGACTTTGCTGGAGGAGTTGAGGGTTTTGCAACTTGAGGAACTGGAGCATCTTGAGGAATATGGCGTGAGGGCGTAGATGAGCTTGGCCGTGAGGGCATAGATGAGCTTTACCGTGAGGGCATTGCTGAGGAAGGTGGTTTCCGAGCAGGCTTCTTAGGCATAGCATTCTTGCTTGTGGAGGCCTCAGCAGCAGCAGCAGCTGAGTCTTTGTTGAATTTCCTCACTGCTTCTTTGGCCTGTTTGGCCAACTTGGCTTGCCGCTTGGCCCATTCATCAGCATAGTCCTCACCGTGCTTGAGGCTAGTGGGATCAGCAATTTGGCCAGGTGCCAACGGAGGTCTTGGGCAAGGAGGGTGAAGAGCAAATTTCTTCATGTACTTTGGAGTAACATATCTGTATTCCCTCCATTCCCGTTCCCATCTTCGTTCAAATCTCTGAATGCGCACCTTGCGCTCATCCTTTGTTTCTTTTCCATGGGTTGCCTTATCAGGAGTGCAATACCCTGCATAGATGTCATCAGGGATTTCAAAGGTAGTGTTCACTTCTAGTTTCTCCCCTCCCTTCTGAGGTTTCTTGCCATCTGCCATTTTCTTCAGCTAAGGATTTTGAACAATTGAGTTCTCTGAAGAGGTATGCAGTTTTTCTTTGAGGAACGCTGTAAATGAGTTAAGTTGATGAGAACCTAGTGATTCAGCAGCGGACATGTGTACCTGTGAACAAAATATAGGTGCGAAGAATTTGGAGAGGTCATATGCGTTCTCAGAAGTTTTTGCAAAAGGGAACAAGTTTGAGGAATTTGACCAGATATGTCTTGAGGAATTTCACTAAGTGTTCTTTGACTTAGGTTCCAGAGTTGTAGGATTTGTGAAATTCACACAATTGAGGAATCTTGAAGAAAAATGTCGCTTAGAGAAATAGATCAAGAACAGATGATTGTGTGAGGTGTTTAAAGTGTGGAAGTTGAAGAATAAATAACTTATGAAATTTTTATGGAAATCATCAGAATCAACAAAGGCAGTAAAAGTAACTTTTAATTACCCTTGACGAAGAACACGACAAACTGGGAGTGTTAGATTGGAAGTTCGTCAATCCAGATCTTCCATGCCCTAACTCGGCAGAGGAAGACAGCTATGGCGGCGGCGGAGTGAAGATATCCGTGGCCGGCGCGAGTACGACGGCGATGAGGTCGAGGCAATGAAGCTCTTCCTCGCCAGCGACAATGAAAGTAGCGGCGGCGTTAGGGCTTGAGAGCTCGAGCGAGGGGAGTGAGTTCGAGCGGGGTAAATGCAGTCTGAGGAGGGTGAGGGGTATTTATAGCCGACATGAAAAAACCTCTCGCCTGAGGAAAATGGACGAACGTGCCCCTGACCCTTCTCATCCTAGCGACATGTGTCACTCACGTACAGAGTGGTGGAGATCGTGTGATATCGTGGGTGGATAGATAAATCTTATCGTGGGATGTGGAACGGTTTGAGCGGCAAAAGCCAAAAATTCAGATAAGAAAATTTTAATGTTTCGTTTTCAAATTCTTCAGCTGACAAGGACATAGTGAAGATTTTGAACGGGTTTCAAATAGAACCCGCATGAAGAATTTGTGAACAGACTAGGTTGAGTTTTGCATAGAGGGAGAAAGGGTCCGATCACATTCACTTAGCAGAAAGGTCAACTTGAAGAATTCGCAATAAGTGAATGATGTTGAGGACATAAAACTCAAGTATATATATAGTCAATGAAGAACAACGATGGAAAGAGTGAAGACAATGCAAAGTTGAAGAAAATGAACAACTGAGGAATTTCAAAAATGAAGAAAAACTCAAATTGAAGATTTTCAACTTTGGTTGGTGGTGTAACCCACCGTATAAGAATGATGATTTTAGACACCGCGTACAATTGTCGTAGGGTTCTAAGAATCAAATTCTTCATTAATTTCTTCACACTTAGAGGGTTAGTCTTCATTGATTGAAGGAAAATGTTACTTCATGTGTTGCACATCTAAGTCATCAAATTTGCATAAGTGTTAGGATGTGTGTCCTTTTCAAAGAACATTCGAAGATTCTAAGATATTTAGCTCACACCGCAACTTGCTAACTCTCTTCTCATCCAAGGGCTTTGTGAAGATATCGGCCAGCCGGTCTTCAGTATTTGCATGGTCGATGGAGATGTTGCCCTTCAACACATGGTTACGAAGAAAATGATGACGAATCTGGATGTGCTTTATCTTCTAGTGCTGAACTGGGTTGTGAGCAATGTTGATAGCACTCTCATTGTCGCAGTAGAGTGGCACATTCTTCACATTGATGCCATAGTCCTTGTGGGTTTGCTTCATCCATAGCAATTGAGCATAGCAAGATCCAGCAGCAATGTACTCAGCTTCAGCAGTAGAGAGTGATACACAGTTTTGCTTCTTCGAGGACCAACATACCAAGGATCGTCCAAGGAAATGACATGTGCCTGATGTTGAATTGCGGTCCACCCGATCACCAGCATAGTCAGAGTCAGAATATCCAATGAGATCAAAGGAAGAACCCTTGGTATACCATAATCCAAGTGTTGGAGTGTGAGCTAGATATCAAAGAATATGCTTCACAGCCTTATGGTGTGATTCCTTCGGTGTAGCTTGAAATCGGGCACACATGCAAACACTAAGGATAATATCCGACCTAGATGCACATAGGTACAATAAAGAGCCAATCATGGAGCGGTATACCTTTTGATCAAAGTCTTTACCATTTTCATCGGCGCATAGATGGCCATTTGTGGGCACAGGGATTTCGACGCCTTTGTAATCTTGCATGCCGAATTTCCTTAACACATCCTTGAGGTATTTCTCCTGAGATATGAATATGCCATTGTGTTGTTGACGAATTTGAAGACCTAAGAAGAATTTCAACTCTCCTATCATAGACATTTGATATTCCTCACTCATCATATAGGCAAATTCGTCACTGTAATGTTGGTTAGTACAACCAAAGATAATATCATCAACATATATTTGGCACACAAATAATTCATCATCATATGCTTTGGTGAAAAGAGTTAGGTCAAGTGAATCCGGTTTGAAGCCTTTCTTCATGAGGAATTCCTTCAATGTGTCATACCACGCCCGAGGTGCTTGCTTGAGGCCATAGAGGGCCTTGTTGAGTCTGTAGACGTGATCTGGAAATTTTGGATCCTCAAAACCTGGTGGTTGAGCAACATATACTTCTTCCTCAAGCTTAACATTGAGGAATGCACTTTTCACATCCATTTGATGTAAGATAATATTATGATGGTTAGCATAAGCAAGCAATATTCAAATAGCTTCAAGTCTAGCAACAGGTGCAAAAGTTTCATCAAAATCAATTCCTTCAACCTGTGTGTAGCCTTGAGCTACAAGACGAGCCTTATTCCTCACCACAAGGCCATTTTCATCTTGTTTGTTGCGGTAGATCCATTTGGTACCGATGATGTTGTGCTTGTGTGGGTCTGGTCGCTTGATAAGCTCCCACATATTGTTGAGCTCAAATTGATGCAATTCATCTTGCATGGCTTGAATCCATTCAGATTCCATGAATGCTTCATCAACTTTTGTGGGCTCTGTGATAGAGACAAAAGCAAAATGCCCACAAAAGTTAGACATGTGTGAAGCTTTTGAGCATGTGAGAGGACCTGGTGCGTTGATGTTGCTGATGATTTTCTTGATCTGCACTTTGTTTGCAACGCGAGGATGTGCAGGTTGACGACTTTGCTTAGGCCCAGCAATTTCTTCAGGGCCATTTTCTTCAGTAGCACCAGCGTGATTGTCTTCATGATTCGGAATGACTTCTTCAGCAGACTCTTCGGTAGGGATGATATCCTCAGTAGCTTTGAGCTTGATGGATTCCTCAAGTGACACTCCATCTAGCACAGGAGGTAGGTTCTATCTTTGCGAGCCATTAGTTTCATCGAACCGCACATCTACAGTTTCAACAATCTTGTGATGATTGGTGTTGAAGACTCTGTAGGTGTGCGAGTCCTTTCCGTAACCAAGCATAAAACCCTCATGTGCTTTCGGTGCAAATTTAGAGTGATGGTGAGGATCTCTAATCCAGCATTTAGCACTGAAGACTTTGAAATAACTTACATTGGGTTTCTTGTCAGTGAGGAGTTCATATGAGGTCTTTTTGAATAATTTGTGAAGATATACTCTATTGATGATGTGGCATGCAGTACCAATAGCTTCTAGCCAAAAACGCTATGGTGTCTTGTATTCATCAAGCATAGTGCGAGCCATCTCAACAAGAGTTCTGTTCTTGCGCTCCACGACGCCATTCTGCTGAGGAGTATAGGGAGCAGATAACTCGTGAGTAATACCAAGTATATCAAGATATTAATCGAGACCAGTGTTCTTGAACTCAGTTCCATTATCACTCCTGATATGCTTGATCTTCACACCGAAGTTCATAGAAGTTCTTGAGGAAAATCCTCTGAAGACTTCTTGCACTTCATTTTTGTAAGTGATGATAAGTACCCAGGTATAACGAGAATAATCATCAACAATGACAAAGCCATATAATGATGCAGAACTCAAGAACATGGCATAGTGAGTAGAGCCAAAGAGATCCATATGAAGTAATTCAAAGGGACAAGAAGTAGTCATGATAGTCTCTGAGGGATGCTTGGCTCTGGTAATCTTTCCAGGCTCACAAGCCCCACAAAGATGATCTTTGAGGAATTTGACACCCTCGATGCCAATGACATGCTTCTTCTCCCCGAGTGTATGCAAGTTCCTCATCCCAACATGACCAAATCATCGACGCCATAACCAGCCTTCTAAAGCTTTTGCCAATAGACATGTGGCAGGCTGTGGCCCTGCAGAGAAATCAACAATATACAAATCTCCATTCCTAAAGCCTTCGAAGACTTTGGATTTGTCAGATTCCATTAGCACAATGCAATGATATTTGCCGAAGACGACAACCATATCAAGATCACAAAGCATTGAGACAGACATAAGGTTGAATCCTAAGGACTCGACAAGCATGACTTTGTCCATGTGTCTATCCTTTGAGATCGCAACCCTACCTAGACCCAATACCTTGCTTTTTTCCTTTGTCAGTGTAGGTGATATGCTTTAGATGAGATGGAGATAAATCAGTGTCCATCAATAAGTTCTTGTCACCGGTCATGTGATTTGTACATCCACTGTCGAGGACCCACTCAGTAGCTTTGGGTTGTTCATCCTACAGATGAATTAGTGCAACTTATGAACCCATATACTTCATCAGTGAAGAATATGATATCAATTTCACCAACAGTAATAGATATAGCAACAAGAGGACGTGAGAAATGAGTGATTCATTTCTTCATGATTAGCTTGCGTCCATTCAAGCATATTCAGGTCTCCAGCAAATTCTCCAGACGATTAAGTTCGTTTGGAGACCTGACCCTGCATAAAAGATTAGTTCTTTTTCTTCACCACCCATATCTGGAGGGATGGCAGAGAGTTCATCATTCTGCGATCTCCATAAGAAAAAGATGGCATTGAAGCCAGTGCACTTCGTTTCACAGAAGAGTGGTTAGGATAAGCATATGAATAAGCAAAGAAATTCTTCGAGGACTTATGAACATAATGGTTTGAAGAATAATGCACATATTCATAGCCTTTAGACTTTCCCTGCGAAACAGAAGTGTTAGCATGATGATGTTCATATGAGGATTTTGATCCACGTGAGGAATTTGATCCAGATGAAGAATTTGGTCCATATGAGGACTTGGATCCATATGAAGATTTTGATCCATATGAAGAATTTGATCTGGGGTTCCTATCCTTCATAGGTGGTGTCATGATGACATTCACCTAAAGATTTTCAAGGCACCTTTTGGGAACCCAGATTTTCTTCATAGGGGGGCCATTCTTGCAGTTAGTTCCAACATATCGAGCAAATACTTCACCATTCTGATTCTTGAACTGTTTATAGTTGGAGTCAAATGACTCATCAGAGGAATATGAAGATTCACAAGTAAAGCCAGATAATGTGCATGGATCTATGGAAGGTCCCTTCATAGCAACCCATGAGGTTTTGGGGTACTGTTCAGGTTTCCAGTAGGTCCCATCAACATTGAGTTTCCTCTCAAAGGCAATACCCTCTTTCCTAGGGTTCCTGTTCAACATCTGCTTTTTGAGGACATCACAAAGAGTCTGATGCCCTTTGAGACTTTTGTATATGCCTGTCACATACAATTCCTTCAACCCTGCATTATCGTCAGTGATACATGTGGTATCCTCAGATGAGGAATTTGTGACCACAGAGACAGTTGAAGAATTTGCAGCAAAAGAAGCATTTGAACATTCAGGTGAAGAATTAGTAGATTCATGCTCAATGCATTTCAGACATGGTGGAATAAATTCTTCCTGAGCGGAACTGATCTGTTGAGCCAGCACCGAATCATTTTCCTTCTGAAGATCTTCATAACTCACTTTAAAGAAATTCATGAGAAAGCTTCTCATGATCAGTTAAGAGAGTGTTATGATGATTTTGAAGGTTGTCAAACCGTGACTGAAGTCTCTGAAGATTATCAGTCAGAGTCTTAGTGCGATTCAATTCCTCACCCAACATATCATCGCTTTCATCAAGCATGTTTTGAACTTTTCTAAGAGCTCTTTGTTGTTTAGTGGCAAGAGAAGCAAGTTTAGTGTAGCTGGGTCCAAATTCATCACCCGATTCATCATCACTAGATTCAAAAAGGTATCATCCAATTACCTTGGCACCCTTTGCCATAAGGCATGGTGCAGTGATGATGATTCTGGGGCGAAAGTCATCTCCTTGAGAGATTCCTTGAAATCCTAAAACCAAGGATCATGATGAGTTCGATGGCCTTCATAGACCTCGGAGAATCGGTCCCAGATAAGCTTTGCATGGCTGAGATGCATGATGTTCCTGAACTGATTTTGGGACAAACAGGAGCAGATGATATCCTTCACCATGAGGTTGAGTAGACTGTACTTGCGAATATCACCATCCTCCGCCATCTTGCATAGATCGGTAAGACCAATCTCAGTGACGGTCCACAGTTCAATGTTCATTGCCATGAGTCGCTTCTTCATCATGGCCTTCCACTTGGGATACTCATGACCGTCAAAGATGGGGCAAGACACTTTCTTCATTCCTGCAGTTGACATAACTAAAACTCCAGGCGGTTAAACCAAAATCACACAGAACAAGGGAGTACCTTGCTCTGATACCAATTAAAAGTGTGTTATATCGACTAGAGGGGGGGTGAATAGGCGATTTTTACAAATTTGTCACTGAGGAATTTCTAGGTGAAGAAATTCCTAAGTAATGACACACTAGTAGCAGAATAAGTACTCAGGTATAAGCATAATAGAGCAGTAGCATAGTCATCATGATGAAATGAAAACAAACACAGAGTACAGAAAGCATGATAACAGGATAAGCAGGCTGAAGATTATGTCACTGAAGAAATAGGATTGAGGAAATAGTGAAAGTCTTCAGTCAAAATCTTAAAATAGTAATGATCAGGTTCATCAACACAAGAATGAGGAAATGAAAGGGTTGAGGAAATTGAACTAGATGGCTTGGTGAAGATAATGATTTGGTAGACCAGTTCCAACTGATGTGACAGTTGTACGTCTGGTTGGAGCGGCTAAGTATTTAAACTCGAGGACACACAGTCCAGGACACACAGTCCTCACCGTATTCTCCTTGAGCTAAAGTCACACAAACCTTGCCCAACACTCGTGGTAAGTCTTCACAGGTGACTTCCAAACCTTCACAGACTTGGTCAGTCGACGATCCACAATTCCTCTTGGATGCTCAGACCATGACGCCTAACCGTCTGGAGGATACACAGTCCTCAAAGGTAACAAGCGTCGGTTCCAAACAGGAACAATCTCTTCAGTGATGCTCAATCACTTTGGGTTTGTAGGTGTTTGGGTTTGGGTTTTGCGTTTACCTCACTTGATGATTTTCGCTCAAAGTCCTCAGAGGATGGGATGCTCGCAATGACAAGTGTTAGTTTCTCACGGAGCAGCCAACCAGCTAGTGGTTGTAGGGGGCGGCTATTTATAGCCTAGGGAGCAGCCTGACATGATAAGACATAAATGCCCTTCAATGATATGACTGTTAGGTGGTAGGATATTTTGGACAACTGGCGCTTAGCACAGCAACGGTCTGATTTGAGGTATCAAATTCCTCAGGGCTATCATGTTCCTCACTATGCAGGCAATCCGCACTGGCGAATTCCTAACTCCTCAGTCAGAACAAATTCCTCAGAGACCAAAAGATCTTTGTCTCTGTCACTGAAGAAATTGACTGAGCTGATATGAGATTTTCAATGGCTTCACTCGATAGGATTGGGTAGGTGTAGAATTTTGAGATGAGCATCACTTGGAAATCAGTTTCCTTAGTATTACCTCGACCCCCTTTAACAGTATGGTGTTTCCTATGACTCAAGAAAAAGAAATGAATCTATGAAAACAAAAGTCTTCACGCTTCATAATCCTCACATGAATATCCAAGTCTTCAGGGTCACACCAATTTCTTCAATTTCAAAATCTTTAGGAGAACCAAAGTGTTCAGCCAAAGACATACATTTTTAGGGGTCGACATTCATCGTAAATATCAAACTCCTCATCGACTTATAGAGCCTGTGTACACTCACAAACATATTAGTACCTTAACCTATAAGTCTTCAATACACCAAAATCACTAAGGGGCACTAGATGCACTTACATTTTGCACTAAGGGGCTGAGCATACAAACAAAAAGCGCATGGCAACCTCTGCTTCCCTCTGCGAAGGGCCTATCCTTTACTTTTATGTATTTACTTTCATGCAAGAGTCAAAGTTTTTCTCTCTATTCCTTTTTATTTTTCTCTTTTGGCAAGCATCATGTGGTGAGGAAAGATCTATGCACATGTATCTAGTTGGATATGGGTGGCATGAGTTATTATTGTTGACATCACCCTTGAGGTGAATACGTTGGGAGGTGAAATTATAAAGCCCCTATCTTTCTTTGTGTCTAGTTGAAACGTTTTGCTCATGTGCATGCGGTAAGTGTTAGCAATCATAGAAGACTATATGATGGTTGAGTATGTGGACTTGCCTAAGAGCTCTGATACGTGACCCTTCCTGAAAAGATGATGAACTGTAGTTGCAAAGTTAACTGAGAACATAGTTTTTTGTTTTCCAATAAATGTTATGCTTTATACTTCGATGATGTGATGAATTGATACTTATTCATGAGAAGTCTATGATAAAAGTTTTATGTCTAAGTTTGTTGTTGTTACAATAATTTACATGATGCTTCTATGTCCGTATTTTGCTTTTATTGACACCTCTCTCTTGAAGCATGCAGAAATGTATTTTGATTTCGGTTTTCGCTTGAGGACAAGCGAGGACTAAGCTTGGGGGAGTTGATACGTCCATTTTGCATCATGTTTACCAATTGATATTTATGATGTTTTAATGCATAATAATGCTTTTTGGAGTAATTCTAATGCCTTTTCTCTCATAATAGGCAAGGTACACACAAAGAGGGAGAATTCCGGCAGCTGGAAATCTGGACCTGGAAAAGCTACATCAGGCCACCTATTCTGCACAACTTCAAATGAGCTAAAACTTCACGGGGAATTTTTATGGAATAAGTAAAAAATACTGGAGCAAATAACCATCGAGGGGGTCACCTGGTGGGTTGTGCTCAGCCCAGCCAACCTTTGGTGCCCCTCTTATGGTATTTAAATCATTTTGACCTAGAAAAAATAAGGATAGGACTTTTGGGACGGAGCGCAGCCGTCTTGAGGCGGAACTTGGGCAGAAGGACTTTTGCCCTCCGGTGAAGCGATTCCACCAGGGGAACTTCCCTCCACGAGGGGGAAATCATCGTCATCATCATCACCAACAACTCCCCCATCTTGGGGAGGGCAATATCCATCAACATCTTCAACAACACAATCTCCACTCAAACCCTAGTTCATCTCTTGTGTTCAAACTTTGTACCAGAACTATAGATTGGTGCTTGTGGTTGACTAGTAGTGTTGATTACATCTTGTAGTTGATTACTATATGGTTTATTTGGTGGAAGATTATATGTTCAGATCTAATATGCTATTTAATACCCCTCTGATCATGAGCATGTTTATCACTTGTGAGTAGTAACTTTTGTTCTTGACGTCACGGGAGAAATCATGTTGCAAGTAATCATGTGAATTTGATATGTGTTTGATATTTTGATAGTATGTATGTTGTGATTCCCTTAGTGGTGTCATGTGAACGTCGACTACATGACACTTCACCATATTTGGGCCTAAGGGAATGCATTGTGGAGTAGTAATTAGATGACGGGTTGCGAGAGTCATAGAAGCTTAAACCCTAGTTTATGCGCTATTGTGTAAGGGACCGATTCGATCCAAAAGTTTAATGCTATGGTTAGAATTTATTCTTAATACTTTTCTCGTAGTTGCAGATGCTTGCGAGGGGGTTAATCATAAGTAGGAGGTTTGGTCAAGTACGAACATCACCTAAACACCGGTCCACCCACATATCAAATTATCAAAGTAGCGAACATGAATCGAACCAACATGATGAAAGTGACTAGATGAATTCCCGTGTACCCTCAAGAACGCTTTACTTATTATAAAAGACCGTTTTGGCCTGTCCTTTGCCTCAAAAGGATTGGGCTACCTTGCTGCACTTTTGTTACTATTATTGTTACTTGCTCGTTACACATTATATTGCTATCAAACTACTCTGTTACTTATAATTTTAGCACTTGCAGACATTACCTTGCTAAAAACCACTTGTCATTTCCTTCTACTCCTCGTTGGGTTTGACACTCTTACTTATCGAAAAGGCTACAACTGATCCCATATACTTTTGGCTCATTAGTGCGATAGATGGCATATAGTTCACTCGGATGGACTGTTTGCGATGAGGCAAGACAACAGAAACGGTTCAACTTAACTAGATGTGTGTGATACGCGATAAATAGGTCCGTAATCAGAAATGTGTGCGAAGACCGATAATAACGAAAACGATTGCTACTAATAAGTCATGTGTGTTGTGGGCAAACGATTGCTGGTATACAATTGTCAGCTATTGATGAAACCATCACCGACGGGTTCCCTAGTTTGGTCTGTGTGCGATGTGATTTGCTCTATCTATAGAACAACAACATATATACTTATAGAAACAATTCCTTATTTAACACTATCTTAATTTTTGTTTCCTTATTTAACACTTAAAACTTTTTCTTCCCTATCTAACGACGAGCTAAATTTCTATGCCCTTTACGACACTTCTGCCCATTTTAAGCATAAATGACAGCTGAAAAGACCCTTTTGCCCCTCATGTGATATGTGTGTGTGCGGGGCTGTAGCATACACACAACATTAGTGGGCAGTAGCGCGCACACACACATTGGCAGGAGCACACACACAACAACACATATGCACACGCGCACACAACAGCACACATGCACGCAGCACACACATACAGCAGCACAAACACGCACGTACACACACACACACATACATGTGTATGTGTATTCTGTACGTGCAGCCGAGACGCGTGGGTGTGTATGCATACATCTGCTAGAGCCATAAGCCTTGTACAGAGCTACTGCCGTGCATGGCCTTCAATGTATGCATGCAATTGTACATGTGCAATTTTGCCATCCACCATGTACAAAGCTAATGATGGACAATCTAGTGTATGCATCCACTATATAATGTATCTACACATACATATGTTCTCCCTTGGAGATCCTGCACTAAAAAAACTCAGACATTCAAAATAGATTATGCGAGCTCCGTAAGAAAATCCAACAAATAATAGTATAATAAATATTAATAAAGATGATAAAAAATACCATCAAATAGGACGCGTGCACAAACATACCACATGAGGGGCAAAAGGGTATTTTCAAGTGTCATTTAGGCTCAAAATGGACAGAAGTGTCACAAAAGACATAAAATTTAGACTCGTTGTTAGATGGGGAAAAATTATTTGTCGATGTCAAATAGGGCATAAAATTTAAACATAGTGTTAAATAAGGAATTCTCTCATACATATAAGGACATGATTTCATAACGAAATTAGACATCCAATTACATAGGTGGCTAGTACACACATGACATTTGCACACACCAAAGTAAACTATTACATGCATAATTAACTAGGTTAAACGAATGTCTAATCATCATCTACTTCTTGTGATGCTTGCTGCCAGTGCTCTGCTGGTGGCTCGATCCCTCGTCGATTACTGGAAGAAGGCACTCCCTCATGTCAACGATCCGTCTGTGCATCTCGTAGCGTGTGTACATGTTCTTGGTCGCAAATTTGAGGTAAGCTTCATCAAGTCTTCGCATCCAGGCCCGATGCTAGGCTTCGGGGGTTTTCTTGGCATCCTCCTTCATGCTTTTGTAGTAGGGCTCGATGATGGTCGAGGCAAGGTCAACAAGGGAGTCCTTCTCCTTCTTGCTGCCCCAGACCCTATAGTGGCCACAGATGTCGACAAGCATCTTCTAGGCCAAGCCCATAACCTTGAGCGCTTTTACATCGTTGATGGTGCCCATCATAGCAAACTTCTAGTCGGGGCTGTTGACAAACCTGGCGAAACACTCGCAAGGCCTTGTGCCAGGGAGTAGTGGTAGACAAGGACATGATGGCGCACGCACAACTAGGTGACGATAACCTTCTGATCTATCCCGGCATGACCGTCGGTGTACTAGAGGTCGATGCCGACCACTTTTTACTTGTCATTCTGAGCAAGCAACTGCTCCATTGTTGATGGGGTCCTCCATCACGGTCGGGTCATTGGTGTACACTATCGAGAGGTCCTCCCTCATGGGGTTCTCCACCTGATGCACGCCAAAGTCCATTGGAGTGCCGCTAGTTCCCTCTCTGTATGTGTCACCGTGGGTGTGCTTGTTTGTATTGTGGGGTGCGATCGAAAGGTTGAAGATACTAAGATTATGATGGACGCGGGATAAATGGGGAGGCCGGACGGCCTAGAATATCGGCATGTCCAGATGGAAGTTTTGGCAGTGCGTAACTCCATCGTGCCGCACGTAACTGCATCATGGCGACGCGCGCGGTGCAACTGCATTCATATGGGACCCCAACGTAATCATGCACCAGCCCCAAGCGCTGGCAGCACGCGTGGAGGGACGCGAGAGCAGAGCACGCGTAGGGACACGAGCAGAGCGTGCCGCGGCCGCCTAACGGCGAGCAAAACGCGCCGAGGGACGCGAGCAGAGGCCACCATGGTGAGGTGAACGCACGCAGTGGAGAAGGGTGCACCGGCTAATTGTGTTGGAAGATTGACAAAAACATAGACATTTCCTGCTAATAAGATGTGTGTGTTCTGGGCAAACGCTTGCTGGTAAATAATTGATTGCGATTCTTGAAATAATCATCAACATGCTCCCTAATTTATTCATTTGC
Source organism: Triticum aestivum (assembly GCF_018294505.1). Taxonomy (NCBI): domain Eukaryota; kingdom Viridiplantae; phylum Streptophyta; class Magnoliopsida; order Poales; family Poaceae; genus Triticum; species Triticum aestivum. Next base: position 453,182,461 of record NC_057801.1, read on the forward strand.
CATGAGATTTTCTCAGTCTACACAACATCTACGCTCTTTGTGTACAGAACAATATTCTTTAGTGTGAATAGTGTGCTCTATTGGGCACTCGAGTATATGGATCATACCCGGGAGCGGGCAATGTGTGCACACGGCGTTGTGCTAGCTCGCGCTTCCCGCCACTTCCTCATCGGTTTATGAACATGCCACCATTTCCTGCCACTTCCTCATCGGTTTCCCGCCGCCACCTAGAGATATTGTGCATAAGTCGAGGCGGTGCGTGACACAACGAGGCACAACACAGCCTATAGTCCCTCTACCTTTTCCAAGCATGCCAACCCACCGAAGCATCACCTCTGCCATCAACCTCCTCAACAAGGAAAACGAGTAGGCGCCACGGCCCATCGAGGTCGAGGGCGTCCCCGGCAACGCGACGGACAACATCGTATTGCACATCATCACCAGGGTTGAGCAGACCCTTGGTGCATGGCGCTTAAGCGTCGCGGATCAAGATAGGCATGTCAGCACCGAGAGGCTGCTGCTGGCCGCACCACATGATTGATGGTGCGCCACAGAGCAAGCTAGGCACGTTAGTGCCGATAAGCTGCGGCTTGCCGCACAGCGAGACCGATGGAGCACTGCAGAGTGAGAGGTGTGGCGCGTTGTGCTACTTCTTGAGCTTGCGTTGGTTTTTCCGTTGAAGAGGAAAGGGTGATGCAGCAAAGTAGAGATAAGTATTTCCCTCAGTTTTGAGAACCAAGGTATCAATCCAGTAGGAGATGCACGCAAGTATCCAATCTATGTACCTACACAAACAATCAAACACTTGCACCCAACGCGAGGGGTTGTCAATCCCTTCACAGCCACTTGAAAAGGTGAGATCTGATAGAGATAGATATAAAAGATTACTAAAACATAAAACAAAATAAAAGTAAATAAATTGCAGTGAGGTATTTTTGGGTTTTTTGGTTTGTAGATCTGAAAATATATAATGGAAAATAGACCCGGGGGGCATAGGTTTCACTAGAGGCTTCTCTCTTGGAGAAAAGCAATACGGTGGGTGAACAAATTACTGTCGAGCAACTAATAGAAAAGCACAAAGTTATGACGATATCCAAGGCAATGATTATGAATATAGGCATCATGTCCGTGTCAAGTAGACCGACTCCTGCATGCATCTACTACTATTACTCCACACATCAACCGCTATCCAGCATGCATCTAGAGTATTAAGTTCATACGAACAGAGTAACGCCTTAAGCAAGATGACATGATGTAGAGGGATAAACTCAAGCAATATGATGATAACCCCATATTTTTACCCTTGATGGAAACAATACAATACATGTCTCGCAACCCCTACTTTGTCACTAGGTGAGATCACCGCAAGATTGAACCCAAAACTAAGCACCTCTCCCGTTGCAAAAATAACCAATCTAGTTGGACAAACCAAACCGATAATTCGAAGAGAAGTACAAAGATATCAAATCATGCATATAAGAATTCAGAGAAGATTCAAATAATATTCGTAGATAAACTGATCATAATCCACAATTCATTGGATCTCGACAAACACACCGCAAAAGAATATTACATCGGATAGATCTCGAAGAACATCGAGGAGAACATGGTATTCAGGATCAAAGAGAGAGAAGAAGCCATCTAGCTACTAGCTATGGACCTGTAGGTCTGTGGTAAACTACTCACGCTTCATCGAAAGGGCAATAGAGTTGATGTAGAAGCCCTCCGTGATCGAATCCCCCTCTGGCAGGGTGTCGGCAAAGGTCCCTAGATGCGATCTCACAGGTACAGTAGGTTACGGCGGCGGAAAAGTATTTTGGTGGACGGTTCTAGTCGTTTGGGAATATTTGTGAATTTATAGAGCTGAGAGGGAGGTCGATGGACTCCCGGGGGGCCACAAGCCAGGGGGTGCCTTGAGGGCTTGTGGAGCCCTCGGGACTCTTTTGAGTTCATCTCCAAGTTCCGTGGATGTCTTCTAGTCCAAGAAAAATCATTGTGAAAGTTTTATTCCGTTTGGACTCCGTTTGATATTCCTTTTCTGTAAAACTCAAAAACAAGGAAAAACAGAAAGTGGCACTGGGCTCTGGGTTAATAAGTTAGTCCCAAAAATAATATAAAATGGCATATTAATGCATATAAAACATCCAAAATAGATAATATAATAGCATGGAACAATGAAAAATTATAGATACGTTGGAGACATATCAAGCATCCCCAAGCTTAATTCCTACTCGTCCTCGAGTAGGTAAATGATAAAAACAGAATTTTTGATGTGGAATGCTACCTAACATATTTATCCACGTAATTTTCTTTATTGTGGCATGAATATTAAAATCCATAAGATTCAAAACAAAACTTTAATATTGACATAAAAACTACTCCCTCTGTTCCTAGATATAGGGTGTATAGTTTTTGGCACGGAAATTAAAGAACACACATGGAGGGAAAATATCACAAGTTTTGGGCAAGATTACACCTGACTAATTGACATGAGAAAATAGAGGAGCTTGCCTCAAATAAGGAAATGTAATCAAATCCCTAAAATATTTATCCAAACGAGTGCTGCAATGCAATACAGCATATATTTCGGACTTTTTCTCAAAAATCTATACACCTTATATCAAGGAATGGAGGGAGTATAATACTTCAAGCATACTAATAAAACAATTGTGTCTTCTCAACATAACATGGCCAAAGAAAGTTATCCCTACAAAATCATATAGTCTGGCTATACTCCATCTTCATCACACAAAGTATTTCATCATGCACAACCCCGGTTTTAGCCAAGCAATTGTTTCACACTTTAGTATTCTCAAACTTTTTCAACTTTCACGCAATACATGAGCGTGAGCCATGGATATAGCACTATAGGTGGAATAGATTATGGTGGTTGTGGAGAAGACAAAAGAAGGAGGTAGTCTCACATCCACTAGGCGTATTAACGGGCTATGGAGATGCCCATCAATAGATATCAATGTGAGTGAGTAGGGATTGACATGCAACGGATGCACTAGAGCTATAAGTTTATGAAAGCTCAAAAAGAAACTAAGTGGGTGTGCATCCAACTTGCTTGCTCACGAAGACCTAGGGCAAATTGAGGAAGCCCATCATTGGAATATACAAGCCAAGTTCTATAATGAAAAATTTCCACTAGTATATGAAAGTGACAACATAGGAGACTCTCTATCATGAAGATCATGCTGCTACTTTGAAGCACAAGTGTGGAAAATGGATAGTAGCATTGCCCCTTATCTATTTTCTCTCATTTTTTGATGTGCTTCTTTGGCCTCTTTTATTTTTGTAAAGTCCAGAGAATCATCCCAACTTGTGAGGGAATCATAGCTTCCATCATCCTTTCCTCACATGGGACAATGCTCTAATAATGATGATCATCACACTTTTATTTACTTACAACTCAAAAATTACAACTCGATACTTAGATGAATCTATATGAATGCCTCCGGCGGTGTATCGGGATGTGCAATGATCTCGCGTAGCAAATGACATCGAAAAATGGATGAGCCATGAAAACATCATGCTAGCTATCTTACGATCATGCAAAGCAATATGACAATGATGGTATGTGTCATAATAAAATGAAACGGTGGAAGTTGCATAGCAATATATCTCGGAATATCAATGGAAATGCCATAATAGGTAGGTATGGTGGTTTTTTTGAGGAAGGGTATATGGTGGGTTTAATGCACTGGCGAAAGTTGCGCGGTAATAGAGAGGCTAGCAATGGTGGAAGGATGAGACTGCGTATAATCCATGGACTCAACATTAGTCATAAAGAACTCACATCCTTATTGCAAAAAATTATTAGGTATCGAAACAAAGTATTAGAAGCATGCTCCTAGGGGAGATGTTGGTAGGAGTTAACCATCTCGTGCTCCCGACCTCCACACAAAGGATGACAATCAAAAAATAAATCATGCTCTGACTTCATCACATAACGGTTCACCATACGTGCATGCTACGGGAATCACAAACTTTAACACAATTACTCACTAGCATGACTCTAACATCACCATCTTTATATCTCAAAACAATCATAAGGAATCAAACTTCTCATAGTATTCAATGCTCTTTATATGAAAGTTTTTATTATATCCCTCTTGGATGCCCATCATATTAGGACTAACCTAAGCAAATTACCATGTTGTTTAGAGAGACTCTCAAAATAATATAAGTGAAGCATGAGAGTTCAAAAATTTCTATAAAATAAAGCAACCGCCGTGCTCTAAAAAGATATAAGTGAAGCACTAGAGCAAATTGCCTAGTGAAAGATCGAGGATGTCGCCTAGAGGGGGGTGAATAGGCGCTTTAAAATAATTACGGTTTAGGCTTGAACAAATGCGGAATAAACCTAGTGATTAATTTGTCAAGCACAAAACCTACAACAACTAGGCTCACCTATGTGCACCAACAACTTATGCTAAGAAAGAATAACAACTAAGTGATAGCAAGATATATGACAAGAAACAATATGGCTATCACAAAGTAAAGTGCATAAGTAAAGGGATAGGGTAAGAGATAACCGAGGCACGCGGAGACGACGATGTATCCCAAAGTTCGCACCCTTGCGGATGCTAATCTCCGTTTGGAGTGGTGTGGAGGCACAATGCTCCCCAAGAAGCCACTAGGGACCATAATATCCTCACGCCCTCGCACAATGCAAGATGCCTTGTTTCCACTAAGGGACCCTTGACGGTGGTTACCGAACCCGTACAAATGGAAATCCTTGGGCGGGGGCCACCGAACCCGTTCACTTTGCCATCCCTTGGGGGCGGTCACCGGAACCCGTCAAATTGCTCGGGGTGATATCCACAACCTAATTGGAGACCTCGATGCTTGCCCGGAGCTTTATACCACAATGATTGAGCTCCGAATACCACCAACTGTCTAGGGCGGCCAAGCACCCAAGAGGAACAAGCTCAATTGTACCAAGCACCCAAGAGTAATAAGCTTTTCTCAACTTGTAACTTCCACGTATCACCGTGGAGAACTCAAACCGATGCACCAAATGCAATGGCAAGGGCACATGGAGTGCCCAAGTCCTTCTCTCCCAAATCCCACCAAAGCAACTAATGCTAGGGAGGAAAATGAGAGGAAGAACAAGAAGGAGAACATCAAGAACTATATCCAAGGGATTCCCCTCACAGAGAGGAGAAAGTGATTGGTGGAAATGTGGATCTAGATCTCCTCTCTCTTTTCCCCCAAAAACTAGAAAGAATACATGGAGGGATTATGAGATAGCAAGCTCGAAGTAGGTCAACAATGGAGTAAGAACACGAGCTCAAAGGATAAGGTTCATTGGGGAAGAAGACCCACTTTTATAGGTGGGGAAAATCCAACCATTATGCTCACAACCCGCACAAAGCGGTACTACCGCTCATGGAAGCGGTACTACCGCTAGGGCGCTGGAAGCCCTTTGAAAACAACAGCAAGGAGGAAAAAGGTCAAGAAAACCGCCGGAGTGGTACTACCGCTAGGGGTAGCGATACTACTGCTAAGGGTAGCGGTACTACTGCTTGCGAGCGGTACTAAAAAAATGCATACGTGCCTACCACCGCTGGACTTAATACGACATTTTGGTCCGAAATGGAAATAGCCACAGTAGTACTGCTCTGGAGCGGTAGTAAAAAGTTACATCCCCTCCAAGCGGTAGTAGCCGCGGTAGTACCGCTGCAGCCTTTTAAGGGCACCAAAACTGCCACAACTTCTACAAACAGACTCCGAATTCAAAGAAACCAAGTTTGTTGGAAAGCTAACGACATGGGCTAACACAATCTTGATATAAATAACAATAAGAAGCAAATAAGAAAAGGCCCATAAGAAAATGGTGAGAACCCTTCCTCGAATAAGACCGGTAAAACCTCCAACACCGAAAACGCAATAGAAGAAGCATATGAAATCAGTTTTTGATGTACTAGAGCTTGTCATGAAGATAACCACAAGCTATAAAACCTCAAAAGAAATAAAAATAAGAATCAATAAAGATGATGCAAGTATTCAATGGTTTGAGATCTCGACGAACGATATAATCAAGCTACTCACTTGAGAGCCCCCCCTTGATAGTACGGCTATCGATCCTATAACTTGGTCTCCGAACTATCACCATGAGACCGGTAAAATAGAAAAACCTATCAAGGGCAAACATTTGCCTTGCATGAAGTCCACTTGAGCTAGATGATGACGATCTTGACTCCCTCAAGTTGGACCACCTTTCTTGAATGTGTTCGCTCGATGAAGACTAGTTGATTGCTCCCCCATACTCCACTATGGGTGAGTCACACTTTGGCACGTCTTCACAAGTCCATTGACTTCACAATGGATGGCAAGCTTCAACGATGATCTCTTCGTGATGCTCCACTTGAACTTGCACACCGCAAACTTGATTGTGATCACCACCTGATGTCATCCTCCATGGGTTGTATGGGATCTTCCTCTTGATGCAAACCCATGGAAACAAACCTAACCCCACATAGAACTCACACGTAGATCATGGGTTAGTACACAAAGCGTAATGGACAATGCTTACCATACCATGGGATCACTTGATCCCTCTCAGTACATCTTCTATGCTTTGTGAGTTGATCATCTTGATTCACTCTTGACTTAGTATTGATCAACATTGAACCTTTCCAACTCTCTTCATTTAGATGATGTCTTGAAGGTAAGCATGAATGATCACACAATCTTATTCTTCAAGACATGCTTGCAATAAGCTCAACTCTCACATGACCAATCTTTGGATAATTCCTTAATAGCACCTTGATCAACACATAAACTCCTTGAAACCAACACATGGACTTCAAGAAATGCCTATGGACAAATCCTTCAGATATAACTCAACAACCATTAGTCCATAGAGAATGTCATCAATTACCAAAATCACACATGGGGGCACCGCATGTCCTTTGAATCTACCCCATTTTGGTAATTGATGACAATAACTTTCAAGAGAGTTTATATAAGGAATTATGCATCACCATGCAATGCGACAACGAATAATGCATGCGTATGAGATGCAAATGCTTAGTAACAAAACCAAAGCAATAAGAAATAACTCTCTAAACTTTTCCACAAAACTCTCTGAAACTTCTCCCCCATTGGCATCGATTGCCAAAATGGGAGAAAAGCTTAGAAGGCCAATATAATATGTGGTCCTCCATAAATTCTGTATTTCTCAACAAGAGAGTGGAATGCAATACACAAATCCAAAGGTAAATACTTAGAGGAAGACAAACTATATTGAGGCACAAAGATTGCTATAGAATGATATGCCACAAAGACATAACAAAAAGAGACACAAGCAATCAAGCAATCAAAAGATACCAATTGAAGCAAGCAATTTCAGGATATCAATTGAACCAACTAGACCAAAGATCCTATGAGCCACATGAATAAAGGATACTAAGATATGATCAAAAGAGTGTTATAAAGAAACTAGAGGAGCTCCCCATGATTTATGCACAAATAAGAATTTTTGTATTTGGACACAAAGTGCACAAAATAGGATCATAGCTCTCCCAAAATCAATAGAAACTTACAACAAGTGCAAGTGAGCATATAGGAAACAAAGCCTAGCACTTGCAACAAAACACATGGTTGAGCAACATGTAAAAGAGGCAACTTAGGAATAGGCTCAACCAAAACTGATGCGTGTGAATCAAGGCAATGCACTTGAGAAGACTAATGTACGGATGAGCATTAAGCATCAATATAGTCTTGAATGAATGAGATACATGGTGCAAGGCATGTCATTCCCACACACAACTAGCAAATGGGTTCACAAGCTCACTAATAAGCATATAAAGAACCTATGCTTGTGACAACCCATGGTGAAGATATAAAAGGAAGCTTCCTTAAGAGGAGGGATACCAATTGAATTGGCAAAAGCCTCATCATGAAAGCAAGAGGAAAACAATCTTCACCATAAAAGAGTGCAACAGGATGCAAAGATATAAGATCCGCACTCAAGACAAATCCTTTCATGGAGCCACCTAGGAAATACAAAGGAAAGAAAGGTGGATGTGAAAGAATAAGGATATCCACTAAAGATGTAACTTCTCTCAAGTGTATAAGATTATAGGTAGATGAAAATCACGATGATATCAATCCACAAAGAAGGATGCACACAAGAAATGGTTACTCAAGGAAAGAATAGGATACTCAAACGGAAGTCATAAAATATACTGATAAGATCTTTGCTTGAAAAGCATATAGTGCATGGCTTAATATTATCTTATAGTATATAAATGAGCTTCAACCAAACGAACATCAAAGACATCACAACTATCAACAAGAGATCATTGTTGAGATGCTTTGAGAAGGGAAACAAGTATCACAAGAACTAATCAAGAAATTCATGCCATGATGCAACCTACACAAGGTTGAATGCAAGAAAAGAATGCATAAATATATACTTGTTACCGAGATATCATTGGAAGGATGTAGAAGAAAACAATTGAAGGTAGTAGATAGTAGTTCATTGAGCATCCTAGCTTGACTCCAATAAGCACATGGTGACACCACCTTCCTTGTGAGTGAGCTGAGCATCCAATGCATCTCCAATTGTTCCTAGAACAACAACACAAACAAAATGGTACCCAAACTCATTGGGACCAAAGAGTTAGAGAACCAACAAATACATGACAAACTCCACATAAATATGTGCATATAGATATGAAAAATAATTGCATGCACATCTCATCCAATTTGAGACTTGGTGGAGTTTCCCCTATATATTGGGTTAAAGAAATAAAGCATGCCAAAGAAACTACATGAAGTTAATATGCATGCTCAAGACTTTCAAGAACCGATACCAATTGACAAAGAAATACCATGTGAAGAAAAGATACCAAATGAATAAATCATCACTTGGAGGATATCACTTGAAAGATTCATCAAGGAATAAGATATCCATTGAAACACATAAAAGGAGAGATATTGAACTCCCAAAAGAGAGGATGGTTCCAAACAAACCAAGCCCTCTACTAAGTTTCATGATGTCACTAAGTACCAAAAAGAAACGGCTTGCCTTCCACCAACATACACTTGATAAGGATCACAAGATGAGTGTTCTAAAGAAAATAGGGACATTTACATCTGTGCCCCTAACTCAAACCCACTAATCAGATTTGCCCCTAATTTTGAAGCATGCTCAAATTTACCCCTCCGCCGTTAATTCACTACTCAGAAATGCCCTTCCGTACAGTACTGTAGCACCTCCCATCCAATACTGTAGCACTTTCCGTCTGCTATAGTACACATGGGCCTCTAACGGTCAAAGGCCTTTGACTGGACGGAAGGGCATTTCTGAGTAGTGACTTAACTGCAGAGGGGCAAATTTGAGCATGCTTTGAAATTAGGGGCAAATCTGAGTAGGTGGTCCGAGTTAGGGGCAGAAATACAAATGGCCCAAGAAAATATGATAGCTCCCCCAAGAGTTGTGCATTATAGAGAATATGCATTTGAATGCAAAATGCACAAGATGGGATCACCACTTTAACTATATCCATAGACGCACTAGACGAGATCAAGAAATAAACATGATCCACAAGTGGCACGGAAGACAACGGGAGTTGAAACAATCCTAGGCAAGAGATAAGGCAAATAAAACCAAAGGCCAATGTAAACATGATCAACAATTTCTACCACATAAATGATTACCAATTGTCAAGAGACAAGAAGTATTTGGAAATAATTCCCGGTGGTAGATTTCAAAGATATCCATCATCATCTTCACACCAAACACAAAAGCAAATTGCAACTTGTAGAGCTAACATGCCACCTAGGGACAAGATAATTTACAATATCAATTCTAGGTGACAATATCTCAAATGTACACATTTTCTAGGCTTTTAATTTGCACATAGCACACTACTCCCCCATAATGTGATATTAAAGAAAACTGCACAAGAGGCAATAAGAATCCAACAAAAGATAATTAATGGACTATTTAGAATTCAAATTTATCATGAGAAGACATACCACATAATGACTAGATAAACTTGTGATATCAATACTAGATGGTATTCCTCATGTACGCTCACTTACAAGATTGTGAGGTGCACAAGGCACATCACTCCCCCACAATGGGATATTCCATTAATCTCTCACAAGAGCCAACTAAGATACAAACAAGATGCACAAGGTCTCAACATACGACACACATGTACATGATGTGCAAACCAACATACACATAATTGATTACTCAAGATAAGCAACTTGGAGACACAACATATACAAACACATGCAAGGAACAAAATGAAAACATGCAAAGCGGCAAGTAACTTTCAATGTAAACAATTTAAGTACAAGTTACCACAAGGAGGCACATTGGATATAAGATAGAAAGTAGATAACCCAATTGACTTGGTTTGAGACAATAAGAATGATGAAGTCCCCTTAATTCTTCATGATGTAGCCAAGTCTCCAATGCCCTCCAATAACACCTATTGATCAAGTTTGAGCTAGTTGGTCCCCAACTAAGTTGGGTCCTAAGAGGTTAGTCACAATAGGCTTGGCAACCCAAATGGTTCTTTTCTTGACACCACTTTGAGTACCAACAAACTTGGCAAACACATTGCCAACCTTATCCTTTCTAAGAGAATAGACATCATCTATTAGAGTAGGGTTGGATAAGGTACCATTCGTACATGAAGAAGCTATGTGACCTTTCTCATGACATAGATAGCAACGTCTACTCTTCACTTTCTTATCACTTGATTTCTCAACTTGAGAAGCATTAGCTTGAGTCATCTTGGGAAGATGCCTTTCTTCAACTTGAGGTTGAGCATAGGAATGAACTTGTGGCCAATTCCCTTGTTGCTTGTCACTTATGGCCTTCTTCTTCAACGGGCAAGATCTAACATGATGCCCTTCGACTTTGCACTTGAAGAAAATAATCTTGGCCGAATTCTTGACTTGTTTTTGGCCCTTTTTCTTGTTAATCTTGGACTTCTTCTTCTTATTGGAGTTGCATCCAAGTCCACCTTTGTAATTCGGGGCTTTTTGCACCCTCAAGATATTGTTGAGTGTGGACTTCCCTTCATGACTCTTTTCCAAGTCTTTCTTCAAGGAAGTGACTTGGGCCTTGAGCTCTTTGATTTCCTCTACATGGTTAGTATCAACACAAGTACTAGAGGAATTATAAGCTTCATCGTTAGAGCAACAAGGTAAGGAAAGCAATTGATCACAAGATGTAGCAATTTTATGAGTGGATGGATTACGAGGACTAGCACATGGCAATATAGCATTTAGACTTGAAATAGTGCTTGTGTCCACATGAGGCTCACTAGATGTTACCTTATTCATCATCCTCATGAGCTATATTTAGCACATTATGGGATACTAGAAGATCATCATGAGAGCTTGAGAGCTTTTCATGACTTTCTTCCAATTTCCCGTAATTGCTAGATAGCAACGCAAGTTGAGCCTTATGTCGGTGTCAAAACCAGTGGATCTCGGGTAGGGGGTCCCAAACTGTGCGTCTAGGCGGATGGTAACAGGAGACAAGGGACACGATGTTTTACCCAGGTTCGGGCCCTCTTGATGGAGGTAAAACCCTACGTCCTGCTTGATTGATATTGATGATGTGGGTATTACAAGAGTAGATCTACCACGAGATCAAGGAGGCTAAACCTAGCCTATGGTATGATTGTTGTTATTGTTGTTGTCCTACGGACTAAAACCACCCGGTTTATATAGACACCGGAGAGGGCTAGGGTTACACAGAGTCGGTTACAATGGTAGGAGATCTACATATCCGTATCGCCAAGCTTGCCTTCCACGCCAAGGAAAGTCCCATCCGGACACGGGACGAAGTCTTCAATCTTGTATCTTCATAGTCTTGGAGTCCGGCCGATGATGATAGTTCGGCTATCCGGACACCCCCTAGTCCAGGACTCCCTCAGTAGCCCCTGAACCAAGCTTCAGTGACGACGAGTCCGGCGTGCATATTGTCTTCGGCATTGCAAGGCAGGTTCCTTCTCCGAATAATTTGTAGAAGATTGTGAACACCAGGATAGTGTCCGGCTCTGCAAAATAAATTCCACATTCCACCGTAGAGAGAATAATATTTACACAAGTTCAATCTGCTGACGTATTTCGTGGCGTGACGTCACACCACAACCAAGCCTTTACTCGAATCGTTTTTATTATACCGCCTCAGCGCGTTTAGCGAAGCGGTTTCCTTGGCACGTCTTGTCGAAGCAGAGATCGTGCTCCCCTTATTCCGGGATTCTCATCAATACGGACGTGGGTAACCCAACCGCGCCATTGATTGCGGCGCTTGGGAGAAAAGCGAGTTTTACCAGGCCGGTGGGGACGCATAGTTTCGTCCGCCCATATATAAGGGGATAAGGATCCACCTTTTACCTACGCTTTCTTCCTCCTTTGCTTATCCATCTCCGCGCACTCGAGCTCCAGTGCCCAAGTCCGCACATCTCGCCTCGACCTCCTCCAGCCATGTCCGAAGTGGGAGGCAAATGGATGGTCTCCTCCGTTATGGAGGGGCACATCGAGAGGCTGCGCGGCGCCGGATATCTGTCCAGCGACATCGCGCACTGGCTCCCCAACAAGGGGCAGCTCATCCCCACCCCCAGGCCCCATGAGAGGGTGGTATTCCTTCCCCATTTCCTCTGCGGACTGGGCTTCCCACTTCACCCCTTTGTCCGGGGGCTCATGTTCTACTACGGCCTGGATTTCCATGATCTGGTCCCGACTTTCATCCTCAACATTTTGGCGTTTATCGTCGTGTGCGAGGCCTTCCTCTGCATCCAGCCCCACTTCGGCTTGTGGCTCAAGATCTTCAATGTCAAGCCGAAGGTCGTGAAGGGGAATCAAGCGGAATGCGGAGGCGCCATGGTGGGCAAGATACCCAACGTTACTTGGCTCGAGGGCGCCTTCGTGGAAACCATCAAGGGGTGGCAATCGGGATGGTTCTACATCACCGAGCCGCGTGACCCTAAATGGGCAGCGGCCCCCGAATTCAGATCTGGCATCCCCACACGGCTCACCTCTTGGAAGGAGAGTGGCCTGACTTGGGGCGATTCGGAGGAGCTGACCGGACTCCAAGCCTGTATCCAGAAGCTGGTGGACAAGAAGCTCAAGCTCGCCAACGTCATCCAGGTCATGCTCATCCGCCAGATCCTCCCATGCCAACAACGGGCCTTTAAACTGTGGGAGTTCGATCTGGCTCAGCACCGAACCTTGAGTGGGCTCTTCGACACTAGGTACGAAGATGCCTGGAAGGTGCTTTTTAAGGGCGCCGAGGCCCCCGCATCTGCTACCGAAGATCGCGGATTCCGCTCGCAGCGTTAGGCTGACGAGGTAAATGATTTCACCCTTTACGGGACACTTGTTTTCCATAGTTTGACTCTATGCAGGATCTAAACTCCCTTTCCTTTGACAGGACTGGCTGAAGAAGGCCGAGCAGACTATCTGTCTGGCCCCCTTGCCAGAAGATCCAGTGGATGCCCATCTGGCGGGGCTGTTGGTTCCGGCACCCCATGTGGTGCCGGAGAAGAAGGCCAAGAAGGAGGCCACGGGTACTCGAAAGAGTTCTCGTTTTCAGGTGTCCGATGACTCCAAGGCGGACTCCTCCCCCGAGGACGAGGAGAAGAAGAAAAGGGCCTCTCCCCCAGCGGGGGGAGGGAAGAAAAGGAAGGCCTCCCCAACGAGGGAGGCCGAAGGGTCCAAGAAGGGAAGAACTCTTCCCCCGGACTGTTCCGCCAACGCCGGTGACGACGACGAGGATTGGCCTCCAAGGGCCAAGCCCCTAGCGAGATCGTAAGTATCCGGACTCCCGAATGACTTCATGATTTTTCTTTTGCCACTTGGTGTCTTTCTAACGCCGCATACAACCCTGCAGTCCGCCCAAGGACGATCTTCCCGCTTCGTCGAGCGGGTCCTTGGGTTCGTCGGATGTGAACAACACTTCACTTCCAACCGCCTCTTCTCCCCACAACGCTGACGACGTCGAGGTGGGATCCCAGAGAGGGACCCATCCGGAGGAGGAGGACCCGGAGGTAGCACATGGCGACCTCCTGGACTTCGTGCCGGACTCCACACCGGAACCTGCAGTGGTTCCGGAGTCCGGCGGGCGGCCCCTTCGCAAGAAGGGCAAGACCGTGGCGCCGGCGGCCTCCGTCCAACCGGAGGCGCCGGATAACTTGCTGGAGGCACTCAACGGTGCTTCCACCGAGGAGGAACACCGCACTGTCATGAGTGCGGTGATTCAGAAGGTCCAGCTCGCCAAAAGGCGGGCTGACCGAAGCCTGCAGCAGCCTTCTATCAGGCTTTGAGGTAAAATATTAATATATGTAAAATAGTACCGCATAGACAGTAGCCCCTGATGCTCGGTTCGGTGTTCGGAAAGAAAAGCCGGACTGAGGATCTAAAAAGATATACGCAGGAGTCATAAAAAATATGTCGATATGGGATTGCAGGCTACCCTGCTGACCTCTGCCGCACTGACTGCGGAGGTCAATGCTTTGAAGCAAAACCTCGAGCGGTCCGAGAACGAGCTCGGCCGTGCCAAGAAGCAACTCGAGGACAAAGAAGGTGAGTAGCACCTTATTAAAGTTGTACCTTACAGAAAAGGATTTGGTTGCAAAAAGAATGACAAGGATAACGTGGGTATTGCAGGGGCCACAAACGAGGTGGCGACCCTGAAGGAGGCAGTGTCCGTGGCCGAACGTAATGCGGCCGCGGAGCGCGCCGAGCGAGAGAGGCAGGAGGCGCGGGTGGCGGAGGTACGACAAGAGCTCCAGGATCTCGTGGAAAAACATGAGAGTTTGGAGCGTGACTCGAAGACTCGAGAGTCCGAGCTTGCATCGGCTCTTGAGAGTGCCAAAGCCGCTAAGGCCGAAGCCTACAAGGCCCTCCAGGAAATCGAGGCGTTGAAGAAAATAGCGTCGGGTAAGGCATTTTTCATGCAAAGCAAGCATGTGGATGTGGATTACGTGTTACTTACCCGAATTCGGAGCTCTCCAGGAGCGTTCGCAGATCTGCCCCGCAGCGTGTCCGATGCTGCCGCTTTCTACAGGGCCGAGGAGGGGAGCTCGATGGAGAAGGTCTTCTGGTCTCAGTATGCTGAGGCCGGACATCCGGTTCCCCTTAGCGACCAGCTGAAGCAGCTGGTCGAGCTCCACAAGGTGGCCGAACAGGCCATGAAGGGCCTCATAGTTCGGCTGTGGCCCAATGAGGCCATGCCTGGGAGCTACTTCGGCCTGGTGCGGCGGCTGGTGGATGCGTGTCCATGGGTTGAGGTCATCAAGCGATCCGCCTGTATTGAAGGTGCCCGTCGGGCCCTTGCCCGTGCTAAGGTGCACTGGGGCAAGATGGATGCTGAGAAGCTTGTGACGGACGCGCCACCGCCGGGCAAGGAGTATCACACGCCCGAGATGTATTACAAGAGTGTCCTGAAGGGTGCCCGCACTATTGCGGGTGAGTGCTCCAATAATGTAATATTTGAGTAAACTCGCATTTTGTTATCCTGTGCGCAGAAAACTTTGTTCATATGCGCTAAGCAACGCTTGTTGATTTAAAATATTACCTTCTGTGCGGCTGTTTATCAAATCTGAGAGATGGCAAGTCGTCGGCTTCAGCCCCCATGCCACGAGTGCTGGGGTGTTCGGTATAAATTTGAGCACTCTTGTTCCCATATTTGGGTCCATCTAGGGAGGCGCTCAACACGACGAACTAGGCAACCGGACTTATAATGCTTGAACACTCTCACTTAGCCATAGAATTCTATAATTTTAAATTTCGGCGAAGCCCCTAGTGTTCGGAAGGCCGAATTCGGGGCGCTATCCACGCCTGGGCCGGACAAAGCCGGTTCCTCGCTCTAAGCGGCATAAGTCTTTAGGGACTCGAAAAAACCTCTCGAACAGCGACCGGCTCTCGCCTCATCATGACGGTCAGTTTTAGCTTTCTCCACTGAGGCGTTAACCCAGCTCAACTGGGGCGCAATCGCAGTGGTTCTCCCAGTGCTACCTTAGCCGATACAACGGAACGTAAGGTACCAAAACATGGGAGCCGGGCAAACCCAACTATTGACCCAAGACATGATTCGGAGCTGATGCATATAATGCTATAAGTTCGGAGTGCCGCACTTGTGAAAGTGTTCGGACTTATCACACCATGATGTGGGGAACATAAGCCCCTGGTGTTTTTAGCCGTACCAAAGTGTACGGATGCAACATGTCGCAAATGAACATATGTATAAGAAAGAAATGCAATTATAAGCAAAAAGGTGCTGCATTGTTTTATTCAAGAAGTACTGCTATGAATGCAGAACGATACAAATAGTGCGATAAGCAAGGGACGGGACTATTAAACATGTCCCCCTCCAGGGGTAGGCTGCGGAGTGGTGTATAAAACAGATTTAATGCTCGTAAGGGAGACCACCTGGATATTCGTCGCAGCCTTTCTCCTTCCCTGGCTGTTGCATCGTGAGTTCGGCGGTCTACTGCCGGACAGGGCCTCTGGTAAACGAAGTCCTGTGGGTAAAAAAGGAAAAGGAAAAAAAGAAATGACACACTTGGGAGCCCCCGATGTGGTTGAGCCGCATTCTGGGCCTGTCGTGGTCGTGCCCCTTCCCCTATGCCCATGGTATCTCCAGAGCGTAATGATGTACGCGAAGGACCAGTCTTGCGATCTTGCGAGGGCTGGGGTTGGGGTCGCATTGCTACGCGTGCTCGGAACGCGCCAGGTGGTCTTGTTGTAGGTTACTTCGGGCGCGTTTGGCCGTGTCCGGTCGCTTAACGGCCGGACTCGAGAATTGCCTTAAGAGGCTGCATTGTACTTCTGCCGCGAGAGCCGCTGTATGTTCCTCCGTTCGGAGGGAGCGCTCGGTGTTTCCGTTGACCGTGATGACTCCTCGAGGGCCTGGCATCTTGAGCTTGAGGTATGCGTAGTGCGGCACCGCGTTGAACTTTGCAAACGCGGTCCGTCCGAGCAGAGCATGATAGCCGCTGCGGAACGGAACTATGTCGAAGATTAACTCCTCGCTTCGGAAGTTATCCGGGGATCCGAAGACCACTTCCAGTGTGACTGAGCCCGTACAATTGGCCTCTACACCTGGTATGACGCCTTTGAAGGTCGTCTTTGTGGGTTTAATCCTTGAGGGGTCTATGCCCATCTTGCGCACTGTGTCCTGATAAAGCAGGTTCAGGCTGCTGCCGCCGTCCATCAGGACTCTGGTGAGGTGAAATCCATCGACGATTGGGTCTAAAACCAATGCGGCGAATCCGCCGTGGCGGATGCTGGTGGGGTGGTCCCTTCGATCAAAAGTGATCGGGCAGGAGGACCATGGGTTGAACTTCGGGGCGACTGGCTCCATCGCGTATACGTCCCTGAGTGCACGCTTCCGCTCCCTCTTGGGTATGTGGGTTGCGTATATCATATTCACCGTCCGCACTTGTGGGGGAAACCCTTCTGTCCTCTGTTGTTCGGCGGTCGGGTCTCTTCTTCGTCATCGCTATGCAGCCCCTTGTCATTGTTTTCGGCAATTAGCTTGCCTGCCTGCTTGAATACCCAACAGTCCCTGTTGGTGTGGTTGGCTGGCTTTTCGGGGGTGCCGTGTATCTGGCACGAGCGATCGAGTATTCGGTCCAAATTGGACGGACCCGTAGTAGTTCTTTTGAATGGCTTCTTCCGCTGACCGGGTTTCGAGCCTCTGAATCCGGCGTTGACTGCCGTATCCTCATTATTGTCGCCGTTAATGCGGCGTTTATTCTTGTTGCGACGTGACCTGCCATTGCGATCCTTGGTATCCGGACTGCCGGAATTTTTGCTGAGGTTGTTGCTGCGAGCTAGCCAGCTGTCCTCTCCCGCGCAAAAGCGGGTCATGAGTGATGTGAGGGCTGCCATGGATTTCGGCTTTTCCTGTCCCAGGTGCCGGGCAAGCCACTCGTCGCGGATGTTATGTTTGAAGGCTGCGAGGGCCTCCGCATCCGGACAGTCGACGATTTGATTTTTCTTAGTTAAGAACCGTGTCCAGAATTGTCTGGCCGATTCGTCTGGCTGCTGAATTATGTGGCTTAGGTCGTCAGCGTCTGGTGGTCGCACATACGTGCCCTGGAAGTTATCAAGGAATGCGGCTTCCAGGTCCTCCCAACATCCAATTGATTCTGCTGGCAAGCTGTTAAGCCAATGCCGAGCTGGTCCTTTAAGCTTGAGTGGGAGGTATTTGATGGCGTGAAGATCGTCACCGCGGGCCATGTGGATATGAAGGAGATAGTCTTCGATCCAAACCGCGGGGTCTGTTGTGCCGTCATAGGATTCGATATTCACGGGTTTAAACCCTTCGGGGATTTGATGATCCATTACTTCGTCTGTGAAGCATAGTGGGTGTGCGGCGCCTCTGTATTGGGCTATATCGCGACGAAGCTCCAACGAGCTTTGTCTATTGTGTTCGGCCCGGCCGGACTTACTGTGTCCGGCGCGACGGTTGTCGTCACGTATCATGGGGCGCCCACGCGATCCGTAGATCGATCTTGATTGTCTTGCCTTATCCTCCAATATATCTCGCAAGTCCGGAGCATTCCCCTGTGGCCTTGTGCTGTTCGAGCGATGCCGGGGTACGGTTCTAGTGAAGGGCCTAGAGGCCTCTCTGTCGCGGCCACGAGGTGGCCGGTCAGCCGTATTGTGCTCTGGTGATGCAGGTTTATATGCCTCCTCCTCTAATCGGGGGAGCAACTTGCGTTTGGGGTAGCTTTTGGAGGGGCGTTCGAGCTCATGCTCTTCGGCCGCCAGGACTTCCGTCCATCTGTCGGCTAGCAGATCCTGATCAGCTCTAAGCTGTTGCTGCTTTTTCTTGAGGCTGTTTGCCGTGGCCATAAGCCTGCGTTTGAAACGCTCTTGTTCGACGGGATCCTCAGGCACGACAAATTCGTCGTCGTCGAGGCTTGCCTCGTCTCCAGAGGGAGGCATGTAACTATCTTCCTCTACCTCTTCGTCTGCCGCCCTCTTGTGAGGGCTGGCATCTCCGTCCTCCTGCGCTGAATCTTGCTGGAGGGGGTTGTCTTCGGCACTGTCTGGGGTATTATTATCTCCGGTGCCGGAATCGCCATTCTTGCTGTGGCGGGATTTAGAGCGGCGCCGCTGACGCCGGCGCTTGGGCTGTTTCTTGGAGGGGTCTTCCTCCGCTGTTCCTTCGCCATTCCCATCCTTTGGGATATCCACCATGTATATGTCGTATGACGAGGTGGCTTTCCAGTGCCCAGTAGGCGCTAGTTCTTGGTCGTCTCCGGCATCGTCGTCCATACCGTCGATGTCTTCGGAGTCGAAGTCTAGCATGTCGGTTAGATCATCGACAGCGGCTACTAAGTGGGTGGTGGGTGGGTCTTGAATTTCTTCGTCGTCCGCATCCCAACCGTCCTGACCGCAGTCCGGCCAGGGCTCTCCTGATAACGAGAGATATTTTAGCGAGCTCAAATGTCGCCAAAAGGTGAGTGTTGAAAGATGTCCGCGGCGGCGAACTCCATGATCGGCGCCCAATCGGATTCGATTGGTGGGGGCGTGGGAGGTTCGGAGTCCGGCAAGGAGTCCGGCACCTTGGAGTCACGAGCTTCAGAAGGGACAAAGTCAGTATTCGGCTCTATCGCCGTAGAGGTTGCAGCCCCCAAGGCGGTGTCTAACCACCCGTCCTCGATCTGCGCAGCCGGCTCCGAATCGAGGTCGGAGCGGACTCGTGTGCGGCCTCCAGGGCACTGTCCGGCAGCAGAGCTAAATCATGCCCATCGTGACAGTGCGGCACGCTCGGCTGTGGCTCGAATCCATTGAAGATCAAGTCTCCGCGGATGTCAGCCGTGAAGTTCAGACTTCCAAATCTGACCTGACGGCCAGGGGCGTAGCTTTCGATCTGCTCCAGATGGCCAACCGAATTGGCCCGCAGTGCAAAGCCGCCGAATACGAAGATCTGTCCGGGGAGAAAAGTCTCACCCTGGACCGCGTCGTTGTTGATGATCGAAGGAGCCATCGAGCCTATCGGTGACGACACAGAGGAACTCTCAATGAAAGCACCAATGTCGGTGTCAAAACCGGCGGATCTCGGGTAGGGGGTCCCGAACTGTGCGTCTAGGCGGATGGTAACAGGAGACAAGGGACACGATGTTTTACCCAGGTTCGGGCCCTCTTGATGGAGGTAAAACCCTACGTCCTGCTTGATTGATATTGATGATGTGGGTATTACAAGAGTAGATCTACCACGAGATCAAGGAGGCTAAACCCTAGAAGCTAGCCTATGGTATGATTGTTGTTATTGTTGTTGTCCTACGGACTAAAACCATCCGGTTTATATAGACACCGGAGAGAGCTAGGGTTACACGGAGTCGGTTACAATGGTAGGAGATCTACATATCCGTATCGCCAAGCTTGCCTTCCACGCCAAGGAAAGTCCCATCCGGACACGGGACGAAGTCTTCAATCTTGTATCTTCGTAGTCTTGGAGTCCGGCCGATGATGATAGTTTGGCTATCCGGACACCCCCTAGTCCAGGACTCCCTCACCTTAGCTCAACATTCTCCTTCAGAATGGATGCTTCACAAGAGATAGAGTTAGTAGCACTAGC
The DNA here is from genome assembly GCF_018294505.1 of Triticum aestivum. NCBI lineage: Eukaryota > Viridiplantae > Streptophyta > Magnoliopsida > Poales > Poaceae > Triticum > Triticum aestivum. The sequence continues at coordinate 453,203,048 of NC_057801.1, forward strand.
ATCATCATTAACAACAAGAGGAGAAGGCAACTTTGCAAGCTCTTTTGAATATGAAGCTTTAAGTTGAGCATGAGACTCGGTGAGTTTGATGAGCTCACTCTTAATGACCCTTGAGCCATTTTCGAGGTGCCCAAAGTCCTCAAGGAGTTTATCATGTGCAACTTCAAGCTTCTCATTTTTAGTTTCAAAATCATTGGCCACCTCACATGAGACTCCTTCACTCTAGACAAATCTAGAGCAAATGTCTTCTCAAGAGATTCCTTGGTGGTTTGTTCAAGTTCAAGATCTTGGGAGAGGTTCGCAATCTCATTAGCGTAATCACGCTCATGACCTTCCATTTTCTTAATGGTGACCTCATGCTCCTCGAGATGAGATTCCAACTCCTAAATATATTTCTTGCCCTCAATGGCAATGGACATGATTTCCATGAAGTTTAAACGAGCAATTTTATTTTTATGAAGAGCTTTAAAACCATTTCCCCCTTAATTTTTAAGGAGGAAACATTATCACTCTCTTCATCATTATCCTCATCGTTATTAACATTAACATCATCATCAAGAGACATATTGGGGTTCAAAGTAGAAGATACCTTTGAAGCCATAGCCATAACGCAAAAAGCAATAGGTGACGATGCATGATCCCTTGAAGCACCGTTCAAGACCACATCTTGTTCCATGGAGTGTTGGGTTTCCTCTACATTGTTAGCACAACAACTCGAGGAAATACATCCATTTTTATCATGGCAACAAGATATAACAAGCATATCATCATGAGATTTAGTCAAGCAATTTCTACATGATATGCACGGACTCTCAAAATAAGCATGTGAAACATTTGGAGTGCTCAAAGTGCTAAAGTCCAAAGATGAAGCATTGCAATAAGAAAGTGATGAAGGATAATCAACAATAAGCCCACTATCAGCATTGCAATGAACACCACTACTCACCAAGTCATTACCTTGTGGCAAACCACATGTAAGTGAAGTAGAAGAAGTTGAGAACACTATATGACCGGAGGTGGAGGGAGGAAAATTATCCTCACAAATCTTGGACATGCCATATTTATCTTTAAGCTTTGTCCACAACTCATGAGCATCCCGAAACGGCATGAGTTGAAATATATATAACTACATTGCTCAAAGCATCAAAAAGCACATTAGAAGCTTGAGCATTGAGATAAGAGTTTTTCTCATCCTCTATAGATAATCTTTGAGGATCCTTCGGAGGAGAAAACCTCATATCTACAATTTGCTCTAAACACGGGTCAATGGCCCGAAAATGATTAAGCATGAGAATAACCCAAACATCAAACTTTGTTCCATCAAAACTAAGAGTGTCAGAGAATCCTAATCCCCTAGTCGACATCCTTACTCTCTAGTCGGTTAAGCCTGACAAAGAGAGATGAGGCTCTGATACCAAATGAAAGATCGAGGATGTTGCCTAGAGGGGGGTGAATAGTCGCTTTAAAATAATAACGGTTTAGGCTTGAACAAATGCAGAATAAACCTAGCGATTAATTTATCAAGCACAAAAACTACAACAACTAGGCTCACCTATGTACACCAACAACTTATGCTAAGCAAGATAAACAACTAACTGATAGCAAGATATATGACAAGAAATAATATGGTTATCACAAAGTAAAGTGCATAAGTAAAGGGCTCGGGTAAGAGATAACCGAGGCACACGGAGACGATGATGTATCCCGAAGTTCACACCCTTGCAGCTGCTAATCTCTGTTTGGAGCGGTGTGGAGGCACAATGCTCCCCAAGAAGCCACTAGGGCCACCGTAATCTCGTCACGCCCTCGCACAATGCAAGATGCCGTGATTCCACTAAGGGACCCTTGAGGGCGGTCACCGAAACCATACAAATGGCAACCCTTAGGGGCGGTCACCGAACTCGTACACTTTGGCAACCCTTGGGGGCGGTCATCGGAACCAGTCAAATTGCTCGGGGTGATCTCCACAACCTAATTGGAGACCCCGACGCTTGCCCGGAGCTTTACACCACAATGATTGAGCTCCGAACACCATCAACCGTCTAGGGCGCCCAAGCACCCAAGAGGAACAAACTCAAGGGTACCAAGCACCCAAGAGTAATAAGCTTCTCAACTTGTAACTTCCATGTATCACCGTGGAGAACTCAAACCGATGCACCAAATGCAATGGCAAGGGCACACGGAGTGCCCAAGTCCTTCTCTCCCAAATCCCACCAAAGCAACTAATTCTAGAGAGAAAAATGAGAGGAAGAACAAGAAGGAGAACACCAAGAACTGCAATAACTAGATCCAAGGGGTTCCCCTCACATAGTGGAGAAAGTGATTGGTGGAAATGTGGATCTAGATCTCCTCTCTCTTTTCCCCCCAAAAGTAGCAAGAATCCATGTAGGGATTGAGATATAGCAAGATCGAAGAAGGTCAAACAATGGGGGAAGAACACGAGCTCAAAGGATAGGGTTCATTGTGGAAGAAGACCCACTTCTATAGGTGGGGAAAAATCCAACCGTTATGATCACAGCCCGCATAGAGCTGTACTACCGCTCATGGGAGCGGTACTACCGCTAGGGCAGTGGAAGCCCTTTGAAAAACAATAGCGAGGAGGCAAAAGGCCAGTAGAAACCGCCGGAGCGGTACTACCGCTCGTCCTCACGGTACTACCGCTAGGGGTAGCGGTACTACTGCTAAGGGTAGCAGCACTACTGCTTGCGAGCGGTACTAAAAAAATACATCCATGCCTACCATAGAAAAGAGCTTGATGTATACTACACAACCTTCTTCTTGTAGACGTTGTTGGGCCTCCAAGTGCATAGGTTTGTAGGACAGTAGCAAATTTTCCTCAAGTGGATGACCTAAGGTTTATCAATCCGTGGGAGGCGTAGGATGAAGATGGTCTCTCTCAAACAACCCTGCAACCAAATAACAAAGAGTTTCTTGTGTCCCCAACACACCCACTACAATGGTAAATTGTATAGGTGCACTAGTTCAGTGAAGAGATGGTGATACAAGTGCAATATGGATGATAGATATAGGTTTTTGTAATCTGAAATTATAAAAACAGCAAGGTAACAAGCGATAAAAGTGATCGTAAACGGTATTGCAATGCTAGGAAACAAGGCCTAAGGTTCATACTTTCACTAGTGCAAGTTCTCTCAACAATAATAACATAATTGGATCATATAACTATCCCTCAACATGCAACAAAGAGTCACTCCAAAGTCACTAATAGCGGAGAACAAACGAAGAGATTATTGTAGGGTACGAAACCACCTCAAAGTTATCCTTTCTGATCGATCTATTCAAGAGTCCTTAGTAAAATAACATGAAGCTATTCTTTACGTTCGATCTATCATAGAGTTCATACTAGAATAACACCTTAAGACACAAATCAACCAAAACCCTAATGCCACCTAGATACTCCAATGTCACCTCAAGTATCTATGGGCATGATTATACGATATGCATCACACAATCTCAGATTCATCTATTCAACCAACACAAAGTACTTCAAAGAGTGCCCCAAAGTTTCCACCGGAGAGTCAAGGTGAAAATGTGTGCCAACCCCTATGCATAAGTTCACAATGTTATGGAACCCGCAAGTTGATCACCAAAACATACATCAAGTAGATCACGTGAATATCCCATTGTCACCACAGATAAGCACATGCAAGACATACATCAAGTGTTCTCAAATCCTTAAAGACTCAATCCGATAAGATAAGTTCAAAGGGAAAACTCAATCCATTACAAGAGAGTAGAGGGGGAGAAACATCATAAGATCCAACCATAATAGCAAAGCTCGCGATACATCAAGATCATGCCAAATCAAGAACACGAGAGAGAGAGAGAGAGATCAAACACATAGCTACTGGTACATACCCTCAGCCCCGAGGGTGAACTACTCCCTCCTTGTCATCGAGAGCGCCGGGATGATGAAGATGGCCACCAGTGATGGATTCCCCCTCCGGTAGGGTGCCGAAACGGGCTCCCGAGAGGTTTGTGGTGGCTACAGAGGCTTGCGGCGGCGGAACTCCCGATCTATTCTGCTCCTGGATGTTTTGGGGGTATATGGATATATATAGGCAAAAGAAGTCGGTCAGGGGAGCCACGAGGGGCCCACGAGGGTGGGGGCGCACCCAGGGGGTAGGGCGTGCCCTGGACCCTCGTGGCCACCTCGTTGCTTCCCTGACGTCTACTACAAGTCTCATGTATTGCGTTTGTTCCAAAAATAACTCTCCCGAAGGTTTCATTCAGTTTGGACTCCGTTTGATATTCCTTTTCTGCGAAACACTGAAATAGGAAAAAACAACAATTTTGGATGGGCCTCCGGTTAATTGGTTAGTCCAAAAAATAATATAAAAGTGTATAGTAAAGCCCATTAAACATCCAAAACAGGTAATATAATAGCATGGAACAATCAAAAATTATAGATACGTTGGAGACGTATCAACCACCGCGGGACTTAATATGAGATTGTGGTCCAGAGAGGAAGTAGCCATGGAAGTAGTCGTGATAGTACCGCTCTGGAGCGGTAGTAAAAAATTACATCCCCTCCAAGCGATAGTAGTCACGGTAGTACCGGTGCATCCTTTTAAGAGCGCCAAAACTGCCACAACTTCTGCAAACGGACTCCGAATTCAACGAAACCAAGTTTGTTGGAAAGCTAACGACATGGGATAACACAATATTGATATAAATAACAATAAGAAGCAAATGAGAAAAGTCCCATAAGAAAATGGTGAGAACCCTTCCTCGAATAAGACCGGTAAAACCTCCAACACCGAAAACGCAATAGAAGAAGCATATGAAATCTGTTTTCGATGTACTAGAGCTTGTCACAAAGATAACCACAAGCTCTAAAACCTCAAAATAAAATAAAATAAAAATAAGAATCAAGAAAGATGATGCAAGGATGCAATGGTTTGAGCTCTCGACGAACGATATGATCAAGCTACTCACTTGAGAGCCCCCCTTGATAGTACGGCTATCGATCCTATAACCCGGTCTCCAAACTATCACCATGAGACGGTAAAATAGAAAAACCTACCAAGGGCAAACCTTTTCCTTGCACGAAGTCCACTTGAGCTAGATGATGACGATCTTGACTCCCTCAAGTTGGACCAACTTTTTTGATTGTGTTCGCTCGATGAAGACTAGTTGATTGCTCCCCTATACTCCACTATGGGTGAGCCACTCTTTAGCACATCTTCACAAGTCCATTGACACCACAATGGATGGCAAGCTTCAAGGATGATCTCTTTGTGATGCTCCACTTGAACTTGCATACCGCAAACTTTATGATGATCACCACTTGATGTCATCCTCCATGGGTTGTATGAGATCCTCCTCTTGATGAAAACCCATGGAAACAAACCTAACCCCACATAGAACTCACATGTAGATCATGGGTTAGTACACAAAGCGTAATGGACAGTGCTTACCATATCATGGGATCACTTGATCCCTCTCGGTACATCTTCTATGCTTTGTGAGTTGATCAACTTGATTCACTCTTGACTTAGTATTGATCAACCTTGAACCTTTCCAACTCTCTTCATTTGGATGATGCCTTGAAGGTAAGCATGAATGATCACATAATCTTCTTCTTCAAGACATGCTTGCAATAAGCTCAACTCTCACATGACCAATCTTTGGATAATTCCTTAATAGCACCTTGGTCAACACATAAACTCCTCGAAACCAACACATGGACTTCAAGAAATGCCTATGTACAAATCCTTCAAATATAACTCAATGTGACCATTAGTCCATAGAGAAGGTCATCAATTACCAAAACCACACATGGGGGCATCGCATGTCCTTTCACCTAGCTCAAAAGATATATGTGAAGCACATAGAGTATTCTAACAAATTCATGATTCATGCGTGTCCCTCTCAAAAGGTGTGTACAGCAAGTATGATTGTGGCAAACTGAAAAGAAAAGACTCATATCATACAAGACGCTCCAAGAAAAATACATATCATGTGGTGAATAAAAATATAGCCTCAAGTAAATTTACAGATAGACGAAGACGAAAGAGGGGATGCCATCCAGGGCATCCCCAAGCTTAGATGCTTGGTTGTCCTTGAATATTACCTTGGGTGCCTTGGGCATCCCCAAGCTTAGGCTCTTGCCACTGCTTATTTCATAGTCCATCAAATCTTTACCCAAAACTTGAAAACTTCGCAACACAAAACTCAAAGAAAACTCATGAGATCCATTAGTATAAGAAAATAAATCACCACTTTTTGGTACTGTTGTGAACTCATTATTTATTTATATTGATGTAATATCTAATGTATTCCAACTTGTCCATGGTTCATACCCCCCGATACTACCCATAGATTCATGAAAATAAGCAAACAACACATAGAAAACAGAATCTGTCAAAAACTGAACAGTCTATAGCAATCTGAAAACTTTGAATACTTCTGTAACTCCAAAAATTCTGAAAAATCAGGACAACCTGGGCAATTTATATATAAATCATGTGTAAAAAAGTCAGATCAAAAGCACGCTTCTGCGATTTTTTTAAAAATTGTTTTACTGGGTGCAAAAGTTTCTGTTTTTCAGCAAGATCAAATCAACTATCACCGTAAGCTATCCCAAAGGTCTTACTTAGCTCAAACACTAATTAAAATACCAAAACACAATTACTATAGAGGTAATAATGTGTATTTTCATAAAAAAATAAAATAAAAAAATTGGATTTTCTCCCAACAAGCGCTTTTCCTTTAAAGCCTTTTAGATAGGCATTGATAATTTTAATGATGCTCACATGAAAGATAGCGATTGAAACACGAAGAGAGCATCATGTAGCATGTGAAAAACAAGTTTAAGTCTAACCTACTTCCTATGCATAGGCATTATATAAGCAAACAAATTACGAAGAGATGCAAAAACTAGCACATGCAAGGAAGAAGAAAGAAACAATAGCAATCTCAACGCAACGAGAGATAATTTAGCAACATGAAAATTTCTACAACCATATTTTCCTCTCTCATAATAATTACATGTAGGATCATAATCAAATTCAACAATATAACAATCACATAAAATATTCTCATCCACATGCATGAAAAGTTGACACTCTTCCAAAATAATGGGATTATCATTAAATATAGTCATTAGTTCTCGAAGCTCACTTTTATAAAAAAATTCATAAAATTGATCAATATCCAAAGTAGTAGGATCATTATTACCTAGAGTTGACACTCTTCCAAACCCACTTTCAATATTATTGCAAACATATTCATCATGAGGCTTAAATAAAATTTGAAGATCATAAGAAGAATCTCCCCAATCACGATCATTACAATAAGTAGAGGACATAGCAAAACTAAAATCCCCAAGCTTAGGGTTTTGCATATTATTAACACAATTGACATCGATATAATTTATAATAACGCCATTGCAATCATGCTTTTTATTCAAGGAGCTATCGTGAATCACTTCATAAATTTCTTCTTTTAGCACTACATCACAATTTCCAGATTCACGAATTTGAAGCAAAACTTCATCAAGATAATCTTGCACTCAACTCACTAGCAATTGGTTCATCATAGTTGGATCTTTGAAAAATGTTAGCAAGTGGATGAGGATCCATAAACTCTTTGCTTCTGATTTTCAATAAACACACAATTATACCAAGCAAATGAGCAAACAAACCAAGTAAGACATAAGGACAAATGAAAAGACGAATGAAAGAAGGCGAATAAAAAGGCATTTTTTATTTTTTGAAAACATTTTAGAAGTGGGGGAGAGGAAAACGAGAGGCAAATGACAAATAATGTAATGCAAGAGATGAGAGTTTATGATGGGTACTTGGTAGGCTTGATGTAGATCTCCCCGGCAACGGCGCCAGAAATTCTCCCAGCTACTTCTTGAGCTTGCGTTGGTTTTTCCCTTGAAGAGGAAAGGGTGATGTAGCAAAGTAGAGATAAGTATTTCCCTCAGTTTTGAGAACCAAGGAATCAATCCAGTAGGAGATACACGCAAGTCTCCAATCTATGTACCTGCACAAACAATCAAACACTTGCACCCAATGCGATAAAGGGGTTGTCAATCCCTTCATGGACACTTGCAAAGGTGAGATCTCATAGAGATAGATATAAAAGATTACTAAAACGTAAAACGAAATAAAGGTAAATAAATTGCAGCGAGGTATTCTTGGGTTTTTTGGTTTATAGATCTGAAAATATATGATGGAAAATAGACTCGGGGGCCATAGGTTTCAGTAGAGGCTTCTCTCTTGAAGGAAAATAATATGGTGGGTGAACAAATTACTATCAAGCAATTGATAGAAAAGCACAAAGTTATGACGATATCCAAGGCAATGATTATGAATATAGGCAACACGTCTGTGTCAAGTAGACCGACTCCTGCGTGCATCTACTACTATTACTCCACACATCGACCGCTATCCAGCATGCATCTAAAGTATTAAGTTCATAAGAACGGAGTAACGCTTTAAGCAAGATGACATGATGTAGAGGGATAAACTCAAGGAATATGATGAAAACCCCATCCTTTTAACCCTTGATGGCAACAATACAATACGTGTCTCCCTACCCCTACTTTGTCACCGGGTGAGATCACCGCAAGATTGAACCCAAAACTAAGCACCTCTCCCATTGCAAGAAGAACCAATCTAGTTGGCCAAACCAAACCGATATATCGAAGACAAATACAAAGGTATCAAATCATGCATATAAGAATTTAGAGAAAATTCAAATAATATTCATAGATAAAATGATCATAAATCCACAATTCATCGAATCTCGACAAACACACCGCAAAAGAATATTACATCGGATAGATCTCCACGAACATCGAGGAGAACATGGTATTAAGGATCAAAGAGAGAGAATAAGTCATCTAGCTACTAGCTATGGACCCGTAGGTCTATGGCAAACTACTCACACTTCATCGGAAGGGCAATAGCCCTCCGTGATCGAATCCCCATCCGGTAGGGTGCCGGAAAAGGTATTTTGGTGAGCGCTTCTGGTCGTGTGGGAATATTTGTGAATTTATAGAGCTGAGAGGGAGGTTGGTGGACTCCCAGGGGCCCACAAGCCAGGGCGCATGCCCTGAGGGCTTGTGGAGCCCTCGGGACTCTTCTGACTTCATCTCCAAGTTTTGTGTATGTGTTCTGGTCCAAGAAAAGTCACTACGAAAGTTTTATTTCGTTTGGACTCCATTTGATATTCCTTCTTTGTAAAACTCAAAAACAAGAAAAAAAACAGAAACTGGCACTGGGCTTTGGGTTAATAAGTTAGTCCCAAAAATAATATAAAATAGCATATTAATGCATATAAAACATCTAAAACGGATAATATAATAGCATGGAACAACAAAAAATTATAGATATGTTGGAGACGTATCACACCACACAACAAGAGCTGATCCATTGATGCTTGCCTGTTGTCGACAAGGCGCTCCGGTTGGGTACACGGCCCGTTAGTAGCCCCATTCCTTGCCAGGAGTGGGCCGAGGCTGTCTGCGTCGTACTTGCACCAGAGCTTGGCCGCGTCGTACTTGCACCGGACGCCGGTCGCGCCATTCGCATGGGTCACGCTGTTCGCCTTGTCCGCGGCCCACTTGATGCCAACGGGGTGGCCGCTAGGCTCGAGCGCCTCCTTGGCCCAGGTGTCCATCAAGGCGCAGTAGAGAAACATGGCTGTCACATCCTCAAACTGGTGATCTCCGATGAAATAACCAACTTCGAGCTCGAGATCGTGCTCCAGATATACCGCGAGCATGTCAACCGCTTGGGCGAATGCCTGCACGAGTTCAGACAGAGCCAAGAGCTACCATAGGCAAGGTCGGTGGTCATGGACGCGTTTTATTTTGTTGAGTCGTTTCGACGTTGATCGGTATGTATTCATGACAATCATAATATTGCTCTGTTTCAATGTGTGTACTCTATTTTCCGTTCTTATATATTGTTCTGTTTCAATGTGTCTAAGAAGTTCAATTGGAAAAGAATCTGCTCACTTAAGAAAAATAGAAAGGGAGAAAGAAAGAAAAACAAAAGAAACACGTCCAAAAAAAACCATGAACGCAAGAAAGAAATAAAAGGTTAAAAAAGAAAGTTTTTCACAGCAGGTGGGATAGCCAACGCTTCTTTACAAACACAGAAGTTGTGGGTTCGAATCTGGTCAAACTCATCTTTTTTGAAGTTTACGGAAATAACATTGTATATGGGCTAGCCCGGGTAAGAGTGTCTTCGGCGTCCGTTAACAAAATGCATGTTAACCGGCGCCGCCGAGTAGGAAATGTCGAAATCACTTATTAAGAAGCACTATTTGCAAAGGTCACTCCCACTTCTACAGGTTGTGATAAGTGCGAGTTTTCTCTTTTCTCGTAAATCCGTTTATGCAAAACACTTTATCCCTTTAACCGTGCGTTTAAATCTTGAACCATTTTCACCGTTGGATTCTTCGCGTCGAGATTTTCAAAACTAGACCCCATGTTAGGTTTTGACGAACATTTTTTTACAAATACCCGGACGAAAAAACGAAACCTGGAACACGTTTTCCCCCTTTTCAAAAGAGGCACGACTTTGCCTCTCACAAAAAGTAAACCCGCGCCTCTCGCAGGCGTTATTTTTCCGTTTCTGAGAGGCACGAGCGTGCCTTTCATGGAAGCAAATTCATGCCTCTCACGGAAGCAAATTCATGCCTCTCACAAGGGAAAAACATATATTTTTTCGTTTCTGAGAAATCCGTGCCTCTCGCGGAAGAAAAAAAATAAAACACGTTTTTTTCGTTTCCGAGAGGCACGGCTGCACCTCTCACAGATGCAAAGCCGTGCCTCTCGCGAAAGTAAGAAAGTTTTTTATTCTATTTCTGAGAGACATGATCATGCCTCTCGCGGAAGCAAGAAAAACGCGTTTATTCGGACAAAAAATATATTTTTTAAAGATTGTTTTCCAAAAGATAAGAAAGACCGTGGAAAATCGAAAAGTAAAAAAACATCTAAAAAGCTAAAATGGCGCGCGAAAAAATATAAAATAAAATAAAATCAGAGGAAGCGTCCAGAACACGACACATGACAGCGGCTAAGAGCGCACAAAGTGGCGCAACCTCAGCCCACCCCAGATAACCCTTACGGTGCTCCCGGACGAGTAGTCGTTCGTTAGTTGCTCCCAGCAAATGCCTAATATGTCTCCCTGCCCGATTTCTATTTTCTTCAGAGACCCGTACTTTCTATTCTTAAGAATGGCCTAACGGCAACGTCTAGCGGCTGAGCCCATTAATGATGTTTCCTGTAGGTCTGGTTTTCCTTGTGTTTTTCAATTTTTTTTCCTTCTGTTTTATTTTTTTCACCGGTTTTCTTTGGTTTCCTTTTATCTCTTCTTTTTGCACTTTTTCTTTGTTTTTCTGTTGTTTTTTGGTTTTCCTTCGTTGCAGCTTCATTTATTTCCGGTTTTCTATTATTTTCTTGTTAATTTTTCGTTTTTCTCTAGTTTTCCCCTTTCTCCTTCATTTTTCTTTGTTTTCTAATTAGTTATTTTGGTTTTTCTTTCTTTGTTATACTTTGGGTTTTTTTTTTGTTGTTGTTGTTGTCGTCGTCGTCGTCCTTTTTATGCTTCTCCTTTTGTTTCTTTATTTTTATTTTTCAGACATTTGTTATTTTTCTATTACACAATGTACATTTTTAGAGCACATGTGAATAATTTTTATGATACGGTTTGGACTTTTTTCAAATGCATGAAGTACCTTTTTTTTCAAATACATGTTTTGACCACTTTGTGAACACATGGTAACATTTATTCCAAAATACAAGTTGTGCAATTTTTTGATGGATATAAATATCAATTTCATTAACACGGTACAATCGAAGTCGGTCACATACATGAGCATACACCCATCCCTATAAATGCACACACGTACATCCTATCCTTATGATTATCTCTGAGAGACTGATCCGGTATAACATCTTGGGATTTACGAAGTCACTATAGGCATCTCATAGTTAGCGAAAACGTCTCCTCCCAATGAACGAACATCGCGGGAAGCCTAAAATAAATCCAGGAATAATGCGAGTACCAATGTCAAGTCTACGACTTGAACCCTGCTGCGCTGGGAATATCACTGTCATCCTAATCATCGATCTACGGGTTGGTTCGCAAACATTTTTTAACCTACGCGAACATTTTCTTACATTGTATACACATTTTATAAATGTCACGAACATTTTATGAATCATCGGAATTTTTCTTGGAAATGTAACGTATATATTTTAATAGTATGAAACATATTTCATACAGTATGAAACATTTTGCGTACAGTATGAATCATTTTTTTTACATTGTATACATTGTTATGGACAATGTCAGGAAAACATTTTCGAAACTTGTGAAACAATTTTTCTAAATGGTATGTACATTTATTGAATGTATGAAACATTTCTTTGAATTATGCGAACAATTTTCTTATATTGTACAAACAATTTTCTAAATGGCACGTACATTTTTTTAAACACGTGACATTTATTGTTGTAACAAACATTTTTCCGTACACATGAGTAATACTTTCTTTACGCGTTTAACATGTTTCAATGCATGATTAACTTTTATAAATTTTATTCAAAATGCTTTTTGTATTATACATATTTAAAATATTAATAAATGTAAAAAAGGAAAATATTTTGTAGGCATCGCAGCGGGCGCCACATAACAGTGCCCCTAAATAAGAGGTCCCATGTCGCATGGCGGTTCCTAAATAGTGCCTTATGCCCCTGTTACAGGTCTTTTTACAATCCGACGCATCCCCCACTCCCCTCTGGGCCGGCCCATATTTTTTTTTGGGCGGGCGAAATGATTCAAACTCGGAACCTTGCCTACGAAGGCAACAGCAGTAACCACTAGGCGAGGTACCCAGCTAGGTGCACATTTGCTTTTTTTTTCTTCCTTTTATTACCTTCCTTGGTGATTTTTTCAGTTTTGATGATTTTTTTAAAAAAAATCTATGAACTTTTCTAAAATTTGATGTTTTTTTTCAAATCTGTGAACTTATTTCAAATTCGGTGTTTTTTTTATCAAATTCGATGAACTTTTTGTAAAATTCGATAAACTTTTTCTAGATTTTGATGATTTTTTTCAAATTTGCTGAACTGTTTTCAACTTTGATGAACTGTTTTTCAAATTCGATGAACTTTTTTTAACTTGATGAACTTTTTTTCAAATTCGAGTGAACTTCCTTGAAATCGATGAACTATTTTTCAAAATTAATGAACTTTTTTCAAATTTGTTAACTTTTTTAAAATCAATAATTATTTTTAGTTCGTTAACTTTTTCAATTCGTGATTTGTTTTTGAAATCTGTGAACTTTCAAATTTTATTCCCAAAAAAATCACATTTTCATAAATCTGTATGCAATAAATAGCGCGGCTTTACTTATTCTTAAACCTTTCACGCTGAAAATATTCACGAGCTATTGGTTGCTGTAGTTATTAGGCTACTGGAACGGGAACTCGACGTACATGGTCGAATCCTCACAGGAGCAACCATTTTTAGAGGATTTTTTGCCCTATAGATAAGGCATGTCGTGGGCAGCTCCCTTGTTGCATGCACCGATTGCGAATAAGAATCGCCTACAGACGACCACTAGCGGGCTGGCCCAGCGTAGCTGGTCGCTGCCATTCCTAGCGGGTTTTTTTTTGAGGGGCCATTCCTAGCGGTTGATGTAAGTTGATATCACAATTTGTGGAGTACTTCTTTCAAAGATCATTTTCACCTCTCAGGTTGCGACAAGCGGCGCTGTATGTGTGCCGCTTGTTGTAACCTGAGAGTTTTTCCATTTTTCATAGATTTGTTTATTTAAAATGTTTTATCTTCTAAACCATGCATCCAAATCTCAAATCGTTTTTATCATTGGATCCCCTGCGTCGAGTTCTTCACAATTAAATCTCATGTTGATAGAGTTTCATGATCTTTTTTATTCATGAAAAAAACCGGACGGAAAAACCAGCCTCTCACAGAAGCTAAATCATGCCTCTACGAAAGCAAAACCGTGCCTCTACCAAAAATCGTTTCCAAGAGAGCGGAAGTAAAACCGTGCCTCTCATGAAAGAAAATATATATATATATATTTTCGCTTCTGAGAGGCATGGCCGTGCCTCTCGCGGAAGCAAAACCGTACCTCTCACAAAAGGAGAAAAAAATTGCATTTTTTCGTTTCCAAGCGGCCCGGCCATGCCTCTCACCAAGAAGAAAAAGGAAACACATTTTTCGCGCAAAAATAAACAAAAGTTGATTTTTTTTCAAAAGCTAAGAAAGATCGGGAAAAACTAAAAAGCCAAAAAAACTCGTCTAAAAAGCCAAAAACTCGTGCGGAAAATTTTTTTGAAGGAAGCGCATAAAGCGCGACACGTGGCGGTGGCTAAGAGCGCGCCAAATGATGCACTCACAGTTCACTCACAAGTTATCGTTGAAAGGCTCACAAAAAAACACTCGTGAACTAGTTCTTACGAAAATGTTGTTGGCACAGCTTTTTCATTGAAAATGTGGTGGCCGGGTGGGGGAAACGCCATCTATATCTATACCAATATAAAAAGATCCAAGGGGGCAGATCCAATTAATCTCGGTAATCAAATCATATCAATTCAACGACCTAGACTACTTCAATGTCGAGCGCCCAACACGTTTAGCGTGCAGTTAATTTCATGCCAGATATAGTGCTAATCATATAATAACATGCAAAATAAAACACAAATAATATCCGCATGCATTTAATATACTTTCAAATTAACATGCATTACACGTACACATTTTTTTGAGTGAAGTGCACTGTAGGTCCTTAAACTATTTCAGGGGTGTCACATAAGTCCTCGAACTATGAAAATCATCATTTAGGTCCTCAAAGTACAGTAAGTGTGTCATCCAGGTCCAAAATCTCACTAACCCCCTCTAAATGGCCAGCTGGCCTGGTGAACAGTGCGAAAAATAAAAAATATGAACAAAAAAATCTGAAAATCTTTGGCATCAAAGATACCCCTGGTGCGTGAATAGTAAAAATGTTCATTAATTCAAAAAAATGTTCGCGAATATGGGAAAAATATTCGCGACTTTGAAAAAGTTCACAAACAATAAATTTGAAAATATGTTCGCGAACCAAAAATATTGTTCGTGGGTATGGAAAAAAATGTTCGTGAACCACAAAAATTCCTGACTTTAAAAAAGTTAGTGAACTTTTTATTAAAGTCGCAAATATTTTTTCCAAATTCATCGTTCGCGATCATTTTATTAAAGTCACGAATATTTTTTCCAAATTCATCGTTCGTGAATATTTTTTTAAAGTCATGAATATTTTTTCCAAATTCATCGTTCGCAAACTTTTTTTAAACTCGCGAATATTTTTCCCAAATTCATCGTTCGCGAACATTTTTTTTAAAGTCGTGAATATTTTTTTCCAAATTCATCGTTCGCGAATTTTTTTTAAACTCACGAATATTTTTTTGAAGTCGCGAATATTTTTTTTCCAAATTCATCGTTCGCGAACATTTTATTAAAGTCACAAATATTTTTCCAAATTCATCGTTCGCGGACTTTTTTTGAACTAATGACATTTTTACTGTTCACGCGCCAGGGTCTCTTCGATGACAGAGGATCTCAGTTTTTTAATATTTTTTGATATTTATTCTTTGTCGTGTACTGTTCATCACGCATAGGAATTCAGGACTGTTTGCCGCGTACTGCTACGGTTACTGTTTATGTGCCAGCTGGCCAGTTAGAGCCTGTCAGGGAGATTTTGGACCTGAATGACACACTTACTGCACTTTGAGGACCTAGATGACGATTTTCATAGTTCGAGGACCTACGTGACATCCCTGGAATAGTTCAAGGACCTACAGTGCACTTCACTCCATTTTTTTTAAACAAGGCAAAAGATTTGCCATTTTCATTAAATAAGGAGTATTAGGGGTCTTGGCCAAAGGCCAAATACAACGTATCACTCTCGCGGCATGATATTACACGTACACATTGACTAGTACAGAAAAATTACAAGAGCATACAAAATTGGCCAATCACCATTATCTACCGCTAGCACTATCCCTTACTCAGGCTCTCTTGGTCTAAACAGCAATAAGCTTGCCCTGCGACGTCCGGCGACGTGCCAAATTCTTGCTTCCTTGATCATCCTTGCCAGCACCGCTGATACAATGGATGGTTGTTGTTTGAAAATTCTGGCACTGCGCTCGTTTCATGTGGTCCACCATGGCGCATGTCCGGTCCAGTGTGGTTGTAAGAGCATTTTCAACAGCTGCCCAACGCGCCGCGCGTTAAAAACTACTTTACCGCGCGCGCTTCGTCTGGTTTTGTGCTGCCTGCAGCACTAGCTCCAACAGCCGCGTTAAAATGCAGCGCGCGCGTCACTCCAGTAACGCGTAAAAAATGTAGCGCGCGCGACTCGCCGGGGCATTGCATATATTGCATTTTGAACACAAATGGATTTTAAACATTCAAAATTCAATGAACATGACATATAAATTTCACACAAACAAGTTGATGAGTAAAAATTCATGCCTACAAGTTCAAAATCATGCTCACAAGTTCATTCAACCAAGTTCAAAATGCAAACCAAGTTCATGACACAAACGAAAGACACATCAAGCCTCGTCCTCGTCTTCGTCCTCATCTTCGAAAGATGATTCTTCCTCCTCATCATTATTGTCACGCACCGCATCACGTGAAGCTCGGACAGTGTTGGCAAGATCTTTAATGGCATCTCCATGGGAAGGTGTGTGAGGCACACCGGAAGACATTCCGCCCATGACGGCCGGAGGTGGACCCATGCCTCCCATGAGAGAAGCAAAACTCATGCCTCCCATAGCGGACATAGCGCCGGGGGGTGCTCCAAAGCCACCCATGCCACCCATGCCTCCCATGGTCTTCATGGTAGCTCCAAAGCCACCCATGTCATCTAAGCTGCCCACGGTACTTCCGAAGCCACCCATGCCTCCCATGGCGCCAAGGCCACCACCACCCATGTCGTCAAGGCCACCGCCACCCATGTCGCCAAGGCCACCGCCACCCATTGCGCGAATCATGGTTCTTTTTTGGATCAACACTTCTTCACGGGAAAGATTGACAAACTCATTTTGCGCCTCATTGAGGTTAGATGTGTCCAAGAAGAACAAGTGCTTCTCCCATTTCAACAATCTAGTTCGCTCCTCATTGCTCACCTTCCTCTCCTCCAAAGCCACCTTCCTCTCCTCGGCCGCCACCCTCCTCTCCTCGGCCGCCAACCTCCTCTCCTCGGCCGTGACATCTTGGTTCCTTGCCATTTTTCTCACCTCGTTGGCTTCTCTTCTTGCATTGACAATTGCTTCCATAGCATTTTTGATCTCATCATCTCCTTTACTCTTCTTCTTTTCTGTTTTGTCTTTCTTGCACCCATCCGATCGTTTTGGCTTCGAGTATGAAACCGAGTTGGGTGTGGGGCTTCTCTTGCCGTCATCACTTGATGCATCATCCTCCTCCTCATCGTCATCATTCAACTCAATTGTTTGCTTGCGTTTGTTGCTCAAATGCAAATCATCCAAACCTTCACGCTTCTTCCATTTCCCATCATCCTTCAACACTTCATAGCAATGAGGCAAGGTAAAGATCCTTCCTTTCTTGATCTTCCCCTTCTTGGTTTTCCTCTCCTCTTCTTTGAACAACTTTTGTGCAATGTGGTACTACATGAAAACAAAGCTAGTTAGCACTTCGAACACCAACAACAAGTATGATGAACATGTATGAAATGCCACTTACTCTATCGTCCTCATTTATGCCACTTGGGTTCAACTTGTCAACCGCCTTTTGACAGGCCGCCCACCTTTGACAATCCGAGTTGATTGTCGACCACCGGGACCGAAGTGATCTCTCGGAGCGGTCAATTCCACTCACGTTGCGAACATCAAAGTGTTCTTTCATCCGCCCCAAATAAGCATCTCTACTTTGATCACCTCCAACGGATGGATCCCTCGACACTTGCAACCAAGTATTGCATAGTAAGATGTCATCGGCGTTGGTGTAATTGCCCGCTCTTTGTTTCGGCGCGTCGAGAATGCCCTCACCATCCTCGTCCACCTCGAACTCATGGTCTTCAAAATGCATGTCATTGGTTTGAGACCAATGCGAATTGTTGGAGCCAACACCCATAGTTCACATGTATGCATCATCGTTGACACTACAAAATATATAGAACAATGCAAATAAGCTATCTATATGGATGCATTCAAAAAATAACAAGAAAAGAAAAGTTGGAAAAAATTTCTACCTTTGGGCCATATCGTCGAACACGTTGTGCGCATCCGCGGCCGGCTCAACGAGTGAGCTCGCCGACGTTTCGGTAGCCGCCGCGCCCCTCACAGGCCCTGCAAACTTCTTTCTCCTCGCCTTCGAGGTGCCGGAGCCGTCCGCCTTCTTCTTCTTCTTCGCGGATGTCTTGCCCTTCTTCGGTCGCGCCGTATTGGGGAGCTTCGAGGGGGCGGCGGTGGCACGGGACGGCGCTGGCGTGATGCCACCCGCCGCCATGGTCATCCGCGGCGGCATGAAGAGGCCGCACGCGAGGCCGATGCTCGGAGGAGCTCCGGCAGTGGCGAGGCCAACGCTCCCCGCGCTAGGGTTTCCGGCAGTGGCGGCGGTGAGGGGGAGGGGTCGCGGCTGTAGGATGGTGTGAGCGGGGTGCCGGCGCATGCGTCCATCGGGTCAAGTTCGCCGGCGCCGGCGCGCGGGGCGAAGGTGGCGGGGAGGAGAGAGTGCGGTGCGAGCGCTTGTGTGTGCCGCGCGGAAGCCGACTGTTAGACTATGTATAGCTTCTGTACTTATGTACGTATTGTAACACAACCATTATATATAATGAGATAAGCCACCCCTAGAGGGTTGTGCTGGTTCCCCAAAACTTATTGTCTAACATGGTATCACGCTAGGTTACGATCGCTTCCGCTTCTAAACCCTAATACCCGCACCGCCGCCGCAGCCGCCGCCGCCTTCACCGCAGCCGCCGCGCCACCGATCGCGCCGCCGCCATGTCGAGCGCCGCCACCACCGGTTCCACTATTGCGGGCTTCCTCCCGGCCTCTCTTGCGGCTCTGCTCAACCTCCCGCTCGATGCCGTCTCTGTTCCGGCTCCGATCGGGACAAGGAGCATCGGCTCCGTCTTCTCCACGCCGCCGGCGCCCTCGCTTGGGCGTGACCTCGTAGTCCACACCGCGGCGCCGCCGTCCGCTGCGGACTCCGCAGGCGTCGTCCCGCCGCTCCTGCCGCAAGCGGATCACACCGCCCCGCTGGCGGGGTTGGCGGCGTCCGCCCCGGCCGCGGGCCTTGCGGCGTCCGAACCGGCCGCGAGCTTTGCGGCGCCCGCCCTGGCTGCGGTCCCGCCTCCTCCCGCATCGGCTTCGGTGCCTCTGGCTGCCTCCATGGTGTTTGCACCCCAGGCAGCCTCCTCGATGGGATCGTCTTCGCCGCCGCCGTTTCACTTCGGTCATCTCATCACCATCAAGCTCTCCGCCGACAACTACATCTTCTGGCGTGCGCAGGTTCTCCCGCTCTTGGGGAGTCACTACCTGCTAGGCTACGTCGACGGATCGCTTCCCTGCCCACCCGCGCTGGTAGACAGCGTGCACGGTCCGGTCTACAATCCGGCCCATCGCGTCTGGACGGGGCAGGACCAGGCGAACCTCTCCTCCATCCAGGGGTCGCTCTCGCCGGCAGTTGCCGGCCTTGTTGTCTTCGCGAAGACGTCTCATGAGGCCTGGACCATCCTTGAGCGCACCTTTGCAGCGCAGTCCCAGGCTCGTGTCTCTGCACTCCGTCGTCAGCTTGGAGAGTGTCAGAAGCTTGACTCCACTGCCACTGAGTTCTACAACAAGGTCAAGGGCCTCGCCGACACATTGGCCTCCATTGGACAGCCCCTCACCGACTCCGAGTTCAACTCGTTTATTGTCAATGGTCTTGATGAGGAGTATGATGCCTTAGTCGAGATCATCAACGAGCGGGGCAACTCGACACCCATGCTGGCACACGAGGTTTTCTCTCGGCTCCTTCTCACTGAGCAACGGGTCGAGACTCGCCGCACCAGGGGCACTGGCTCCCTCTCGGCCAACGCCGCCACCAAGGGTGGCCGCTCTTCTTCATCACCCCGGTCTCCCTTGGGGCTGCCACCGTCGCCCGCCTCGGCCCCCCCACCTACTGCGACCTTACCGGGGGCTGGCGGTCCACGTGTGTGTCAGCTTTGTGGCCGCGATGGGCACTGGGCCTCCAAGTGTCATAAGCGCTTCCAGCGAAGCTTCCTTGGTCTTGGCAATGACGGCAAAGATACACGCAACAATGCCCGTCAGGTCGCCATGGCTGATCGTCCCGCGCCGCAGAAGCAACAGGGACACACTCAGTCCTACTCCATCGATCCACACTGGTACATGGACTCTGGGGCGACAGAGCATCTGACCAGCGAGATGGGGAAGCTTCACACTCGTGAACCCTATCATGGCTCCGACAAGATCCACACCGCCAATGGAGCAGGTATGCACATCTCTCATATTGGTCAAGCATCTCTTCTCACTAGACATGCCAATAGGAATCTTCAGCTTCGCAATGTTCTTCGAGTTCCATCTGTGACCCGTAATCTTCTTTCAGTTCCTAAACTCACACGTGATAATAATGTGCTTTGTGAATTTCACCCTTTTGATCTTTTTATTAAGGATCGGGGCACGAGGGACATTCTTCTTAGTGGGCGGTTGTGCCAGGGCCTCTACCGTCTGGAGCATCCTGGCGTCGCTCGCGTTTTCAGTGGAGTTCGGGTCTCTCCGTCACAGTGGCATGCTCGTCTTGGTCACCCGGCCACACCTATTGTCCGTCATATTTTGCGTCGTCATGAGCTTCCTAGTTTGTCTAGTAATAAAGATGTAGCAGTGTGTGATGCTTGTCAGCAGGGGAAGAGTCATCAACTTCCTTTTTCGGAGTCCAGTCGTGAGGTGAAACATCCTTTAGAACTTGTGTTTTCAGATGTATGGGGTCCTGCTCAGACTTCTGTCAGTGGTCATAATTACTATATCAGTTTCGTTGATGCTTATAGTCGCTTTACCTGGCTTTACCTTATTAAACGCAAATCTGATGTGTTTGATATTTTTGTTCAGTTTCAAAAACATGTTGAACGTCTTCTCAAGCACAAAATTGTTCATGTCCAGTCGGATTGGGGGGGCGAGTATCGCAACCTCAACTCTTTCTTTCAGTCGCTTGGGATAGCTCATCGTTTAGCATGTCCACATACACATCAGCAGAATGGTTCAGTCGAACGTAAGCATCGTCATATTGTTGAAGCTGGTCTTACTCTTTTGGCCCATGCATCTGTTCCGTTTCGGTTTTGGAGTGATGCTTTCACCACTGCATGCTTTCTCATCAACCGTACTCCTACTCGTGTTTTAAACATGAAGACTCCCATTGAGGTTCTCCTTAATGAACAACCTGATTATACCTTTCTCAAGGTATTTGGGTGTGCTTGCTGGCCGCATCTTCGTCCATATAACAAGCGCAAGCTTGAGTTTCGTTCTAAGAAGTGTGTTTTTCTTGGCTATAGCTCTCTTCATAAAGGTTACAAATGTCTTCATGTTCCCACTAATCGTGTCTATATATCTCGGGACGTCGTGTTTGATGAGCATGTTTTTCCCTTTGCCAACCTTCCTGTGTCTACTGTCGAACCACCATCCCTGCATTCATCCTCTGTTGCTTCTGACCAATTTGATGATGTTGCATACTCTCCTTTGCTGTTACCTAACCATGGTGCAGGAACCGGACGTGGAGCTCGTTTGGAGCTGTTGGAGGATTCACCATCATCATCGTCGTCTTCTGGTGGGCACGTCGATCGCCCTATGTTGCATGGCGTCGATTCGCGTGCCCATGCATGGTCACCCGACGAGCCCGTCGCGCCGAGCATCTCCACTGCTCGGTCCGCTACGCCAGCGATCGCCGAGTTTCCAGCGGCTCGGCCTTTTTCGCCAGCGGCCGCCGAGTCGCCCGCGGCTCGGCCCGTCACGCCGTCTTCGCCTGCGGCTCGGCCCGTCACGCCGTCTTCGCCCGCGGCTCGGGTCCTCACGTCGCCTTCATCCGCGGATCGGCCCGCGACACCGGCCGCGCCACGGCCCACTATGCCGAGCTCGCCAACGGCCCGGTCTGTGATGCCGGAGTCGCCAGCTGCTTCGTCTGCTCTGCCGGTTTCGCCGGTGGGCCGGCCTTCTTCGTCGACCGAGTCCGAGGCTACCGTGACTGGCTCCTCGTCACCGGCTGACTCGTCAACGTCGCCGTCCTCCAGCCCGTTGCAGGCTGCTCCGTCGACCTCGGTGGTTCCTGTGTCCCGACCACATACACGCAGTCGCAGTGGCATTTTCAAACCTAAGGAACGTAAGGATGGTACGGTTGCTTGGTTGGCTGCTTGTTTGGCTGCTGCTGTTGCGGATCCATCTTCTGAGCCTCGCTCATATCAGGCTGCCCTGCGCATTCCACATTGGCGAGAGGCTATGGAGCAGGAGTTTCATGCTCTTCTTCGTAACAAGACATGGACTCTCGTTCCTCCACCACCACGGGTAAATGTTATTGACTCAAAATGGGTATTCAAAGTGAAGAAGCATTCGGATGGATCTATTGAGCGTTACAAAGCGCGACTTGTTGCTCGCGGTTTTCGGCAGCGTCATGGTCTTGACTATGAGGACACCTTCAGTCCTGTCGTCAAGCCTACCACTATTCGGCTTCTTCTCTCCATTGCTGTTTCTCGTGGTTGGTCACTTCGTCAACTTGATGTGCAGAATGCTTTTCTACATGGATTTTTGGAGGAAGAGGTTTATATGAAACAGCCGCCTGGTTTCTCTGATCCTGATCGTCCTGACTATATCTGTCGTCTTTCCAAAGCACTATATGGTTTGAAGCAAGCTCCTCGTGCCTGGCATGCCCGCCTTGCCTCTGCCCTTCGTGCTCATGGGTTTGTGCCGTCCACTGCTGACACTTCATTATTTCTTCTACAGAAGCCAGAAGTCACTATGTATCTTTTGGTATATGTCGATGATATTATCCTTGTCAGCTCTTCTCAGTATGCTGCTAATGCTCTTGTCTGCTCTCTTGGTGCTGATTTTGCGGTCAAAGATCTTGGGAAGCTTCACTACTTTCTTGGAGTTGAGGTCACTTCTCGTGCTACTGGTCTTGTCCTTACGCAGAAGAAGTACTCCTTGGAGTTGTTACAAAGAGCTGGCATGCTGAAGTGCAAACCGACCACCACACCCATGTCGTCTACCGACAAGATAACAGCTGTTGATGGTGAGCTTTTGTCTCCTGCGGATGCCACAGAGTACAGGAGCATTGTTGGTGGACTTCAGTACTTGACGATCACGAGACCAGATATCTCTTATGCTGTTAACAGGGTTTGTCAGTATCTTCAGGCTCCCAGAGATACTCATTGGGCTGCTGTTAAACGCATTCTTCGTTATGTTCAGTTCACCCTGACATTTGGTATGCATATTCGGCCGACTTCCTCTCGGGTCCTTTCGGCCTTCTCTGATGCAGATTGGGCTGGTAGCCCAGATGACAGGCGATCCACGGGGGGTTATGCAGTATTCTTTGGCTCTAATTTGATCGCCTGGAGTGCTCGGAAACAGGCTACTGTGTCACGTAGCAGTACTGAAGCTGAGTACAAGGCTGTGGCTAATGCTACTGCAGAGATTATTTGGGTGCAGTCTTTGCTTCAGGAGTTGGGTTTGTCTCAACCACAGCCTCCTATTCTTTGGTGTGATAACATCGGTGCTACATACCTTTCTGCAAATCCAGTATTTCATGCCCGAACGAAACACATTGAAGTTGACTATCACTTTGTACGGGAACGTGTATCGCAGAAGCAACTCCAGATCAAGTTTATCTCATCTAAGGATCAACTTGCAGACATCTTCACTAAGCCTTTACCGCTGCCACAGTTTGAGGCTTGTAGGCGCAATCTTACCCTTCTCAGTTCTTTAGAAAGCGGCTAAGATTGAGGGAGGGTGTTAGACTATGTATAGCTTCTGTACTTATGTACGTATTGTAACACAACCATTATATATAATGAGATAAGCCACCCCTAGAGGGTTGTGCTGGTTCCCCAAAACTTATTGTCTTACACCGACGCCCCAAATACACAGCGCGAGTTGGCGTTTCGGACCACGCGTCTAACTACATATGCCGCGCGCAAGGTTATTACGCGTCCGCTGGTGCTTGTCTACAGGTTGCGCGCGCGCTAAAATGGCAAAATTTACGGCGCGGCGCTTGTTTAGCGCGGCTATTGAAGATACTCTAAGTGCGCTCGATCGGTTCCATGGCGCCTGTATTGATTCCGGATAGGAATTGCCTACACGCGACCACTGGCATTTTCTTTTTGAGAGGGCAACCACTAGCAAGCTGGCTCAGTGCGGGTGATCGTTGCCGTTCCTAGCGGTCGTTGTAAGTGCGCTCAGCACGTTTCTTCGTTTTTTCCTTTTATTTTTTGTCCTTGGTGTTGTTTGTTTTTTCATCGATTTTTTTGGTTTTTCTTTTTTCCCCCTTCATTTACTTTGATCTTCTTTGTTTTCTCATTGGGGTTTTTCGTGCTATACTTTGGTTTTCTTTGTTTCTCTTACAAATTGTTTATTTTCTTTACTTTTTTTTTCGGGTTCTTTATCAGTTACATTATTTTCAACACATGTCTACTTTTTCTCAATGCACAATGTATATTTTTAAAACACACATAACCGCACCCTTATTTTGGCGCCTTAAACACCGATTAGGAGCTCCATATTGGCTCGTATATTCCACCTAGAGGGGAGGCCCTATTTCACACAAAATAAGCCAACTGATATAGGCCAACCTTTGACTGGGCCGGCCCATATATAGATTCTGTGGCGAACCGGCATAATGTATGAATCAGTTCGTTTTCTACAATTTCCATTTAGGTTTTTTTCGGAGACAATAAATGCGCATATGCTCATACATACGCACATACACTCACCTCTATGAAGACACGTACACATATCCTACCCCTATGAGCATCTCCAAGAGACCGAGCCAACACATCATGTTGAGATTGACAATGTCGCCAATGTCACCTCCTACTGAACGCACATTGCCAAAAGGTCTGAAATAAATTCAAGATAATGCAAGCACTAATGTCAGGTCTAGGACCTGAACCCTGGTGGGCCAGGATTACCACTGTCATACTAACCATCGAACCACAGGTTGGTTTCATTTGGGATTTTGTGAAAACACGATAAAACATATTTTTAGAAAGTGAGCATTTTTCAAAAATATATTTGAGAAAATAATTATGAGCAATTTTTGAAAACCGAGATTTTTTTGAAACACAAATATTTTTTGAACAATCACTTCTATAAAAGGCATACATTTTTTTGTGAACACGGACATTTATTTATTACATTTATTTATTTTATTTAAAAAGAAAACAATTTTAAGGCTACCACTTTTTAAATTATCGAACATTTTTTTTGGAAACATGAACATTTTCTAAAATTCAAAATTCAATTTTTTTAAAAATTCCAACAATTTTTGAAATTTCCAAACATTTTATACAAATACTTGAATCATAACGGCTTACTTCAATTTTGACCCTATACCCCATCAGTATTTGTATAGAACTAGACCGGATCTTTCCTGAAATATAGCCTAGGAAGAGGGTACCACGCGACAAGCGTGGTAAAAGCAATTTCAAATTGACAAAAAAAATAGCCTAGGAAGAGGGTCTCATTCTCTAGTTGAACATGGAACATTCCATTGGGTAGGGCTTCATAACTAAACCTTTGAAAGTTACTTTCTTGAGCACTTTTTGTAAATTGAAAAATTAAAAGAAAAAGAAAAGGAAAAGAAAAAAAAACAATCAAAATAACCAGTCGAACCATTTCTCAAAACTGGGTCCTTGTAGTACTCCATCAGCTAACTTCCCTTGCCATACCAGTGGGTTGAATGAGTCTTTCGGCAAGGCGACTAGAGCTTTCTAGAAGGTTCCTGACTGGTTATTTCGATATATTTTTTTCTGTTTTTTTTTCTTTTCCTTTCCATCTACTCCCTCCGTTCCTAATAAATATAAGTCTTTGTAGCGATTTCACTATAGATCATATACGAATGTATGTAGATGCATTTTAGGGTGTGGATTCACTCATTTTGCTCTGTATGTAGCCCACAGTGAAATCCCTACGAAGACTTATATTTGGGAACGGAGAGAGTAGAACCCAAGTTTGGCCAAGAATTTGTGCCGAGCCCAGATATCACAACTGTAACCCGGAATTAACAGCTGGGAAGTCACAAGGATATCATCCAGATTAAGGCCTGCATTTCCTATCCAACGTGAAGAAACTTTTATGCTACTTCAAATTTCTTGAAGGAAGATAGAGAAGCATAGCGAAGTGCTTCAATACAATGATCATATATCAATACACGGGACCTAGTGTGAGGAACATGCATTTAGTTTGCCTTGCACGCAAGTATAAGAAGATTCCCAGAAGAAACGGAATAAAAATAACACAAGCATGATCTTTAATTTGGCATCGCGTGACATATAATAAATGATCAATATCAGGGGACAGTGACAATACCATGATAACGCCAAGCTACCCGGTCAGAAGTCCATGGCTCCATGCTAAGGATCGGTGGCACCATGGCTATCAGGGCATTAGGCAGGCGGCCTAACCACTTGTGGCTTCTCCACCTGATCTTCTTTTCTCTAACAAGTTGTCCACCTCTTCAAGTGGGCAATAGCTACCATAGCATGTCAAAGACGGTATAACATAAACACACTCACAAATAAAATGTAGCTCAAGCTTGCTAAATGATTATCATCGTTGCCCAGAAGAAGAAAGGTTATGGTGATGCCAGCTTGTCACTAACGAACTTCTAGCTTGTCACTAGCGAACTTCTGACGCCAATTCAATCAAGGATTAGCATCTCATAACTATCTCAGTACCAACATCATCAAGGTCCATAATAAACTAATGCTCAGAAAAGAAGGCCAATATGAAACAAAAGGACAATCATAATTTGCGAAAAATCAGTAATAAAACCATGGGACAAACTATTTTGCACCGTGCAGCTAACGTCAATTTGGACTTCAAACTTCCTAAAAAGGAAAATTTCAAAATAAAAAAATATCCCATCACAGTCCTCTCTGTCTAGAAGCCACCACGACTGACTGAGATAAGAATCATCATAAAGAAAAAATAACCTATTCGCATGTTAGACCAAGAAACTGAAGCATGAGTTCAAATTGGACTCTATGAAAGGGCCTTCGCAGCAAGTGGGAAATTAATTAGGACCACATGCATACATACATGATGAAAATGGCAAGCATAAATGGAAGCAGTAGCTTCGGCCATACAACTCGCCGAACCCCAAGAAAAATGGACACATTCCTCTTCCTTATCATTCTTCCATTGCTCACCACTCTGCCATGCTCATATGCTCAGTCGATGCTAAGCACTGGCTCATCCTTATTTGTAGAAGAGCATAGGCAGACCTTCCTTACCTCACCAAATGATGATTTCTCTTGCGGCTTCTATGAAGTTGGAGAGAATGCATTCTCCTTCTCTATCTGGTTCACCACCACCATGGAAAAGACTGTTGTATGGTCTGCAAACCCCAGGTCCTTGGTGAATGGCCATGGTTCCATGGTGTCCCTGAACCATAATGGAAACTTGGTCCTCACTGATGTCAATGGCACAGTCACTTGGGAGAGCAAGACAAGCTCTGGGGAGGGCACGGTGGTTTCCCTTCTTGACACTGGCAACCTCATAATCAAAGACTCCACTGGTGCAAATTTGTGGGAAAGCTTCTCTTCACCGACAGATACATTGCTGCCTTTACAGACTCTCAAAAAAGGTACAAGGCTGGTCTCCAGTTATTACAGCCTTTATTTCGACAACGACAATGTGCTACGCCTCATGTATGATAGTCCAGAAATATCAAGTATCTATTGGCCAAGTGCAGACTACACAGTGCCTCAAAGTGGGCGGACTAGCTACAACAGCTCTAGGATTGCAGTCCTCGACACTGAAGGATTTTTCCTCTCAAGTGATGGGCTGAATGTCAAGGCTTCTGATTGGGGTAATGGCGTCAAGAGAAGGCTGACAATTGGTTCTGATGGAAACCTCAGAATGTACAGTCTGAATGTGTTAAATGGGAGTTGGATAATATCATGGCAGGCTATAGCAAAACTGTGCGATGTGCATGGGCTATGTGGAAAAAATGGGATATGTGAGTTCTTGCCAAGTTTCAGGTGTTCATGTCCCCCAGGATATGAGATGACCGATCCGCAAAACTGGAACAAAGGTTGCAAGCCACAATTCAGTAAAAGCTGCAGCAAAGCAGAAGAGTTTGACTTCATCAAGCTCCCTCAAACCGACTTTTATGGCTTTGATCTGACCAATAATGTGTCCTCACTTGAAGAATGTAAAAAGATGTGCTTGAACATTTGCTCCTGCTCAGCTCTCACGTACAAGGCGGGATATGGACTTTGCTACACCAAAGCTGTACTCTTCAATGGTTACAGCTCCCCAAATTTTCCTGGCGATAACTATATCAAACTACCCAAGAATATGAGCATCTCCAGACAATCTCGTCTCACATGCAATCCGGATATTCCAGTGCATGTACAAGGATCTGCAAGTATGTATGGAATGAATGATGTCACCAAGAGTTATACAATTTATTATGTGTTTGCAACAATATTGGGAGCCCTAGTCTTGCTCTTTATCGGTACAAGCTGGTCGTTTCTTTACAGCAAGCAAAACATACCTAAGTCAATGGAAGAAGGCTATAGGACTGTGATGAGCCAGTTCAGGATGTTCATCTATAGGGAATTACGGGAAGCGACTGGAAAGTTCAAGGAAGAGATTGGAAGAGGGGGTTCTGGAATTGTTTATAGAGGGGTACTTGAAGATAAGAGAGTGGTGGCAGTGAAGAAACTAACCAGCGTTTCACATAGCGAGGAGGAATTCTGGGCAGAAATGAATATAATCGGAAGGATCAACCATATGAATTTAGTAAGGATGTGGGGGTTTTGCTCCGAGGGACAACACAAACTGCTGGTGTACGAGTACGTGGAGAATGAGTCCCTTGATAAGTTTATATTTGGTAATGTAAGTACTGAGAGATTACTTGCATGGAGCCAACGATTCAAAATAGCACTAGGAACAGCAAGAGGCTTGGCGTACCTCCATCATGAGTGCCTTGAGTGGGTGATCCATTGTGATATAAAGCCAGAGAACATACTCCTGACCCGAGACTTCGAAGCAAAGATAGCAGACTTCGGACTAGCCAAACTCTCAAAGAGAGACAGTTCCAGTTTCAATCTCACCCACATGAGAGGAACAATGGGCTACATGGCGCCAGAGTGGGCACTGAATTTGTCGATCGACGCAAAGGTTGATGTATACAGTTGTGGCGTTGTACTTCTCGAGATTGTGACTGGAAATAGGATCTCAAGTGGGATTACAGTGGATGGGAAAGAGGTGGAGTTTAGACAGTTTGTGCATGCAGTTAAAGAATTGCTGGAGAGTGGAGATGTCAAGGTTATAGCTGATGCTAGACTGAATGGCCATTTCAATCCTGAGCAAGTGCCGGTAATGGTGAAATTGGCTTTATCTTGTCTCGAAGAAAGAAACAGCAGACCTACAATGAATGAAATTGTAAAAGCTCTACTGACATGTGATGACGAAGACAATCACCCAGCCTACTCATGGTGACCGGCAATAAACAACAGTGTATCAATTGCAATAAGAAGAATTGGTCTAGTATATTGCTTGATATTTGAAAGTAGAAGAAAATGTTGCTACAGAAAATGTCAGGTTGTGTGTTGCATAAATCTTTCTGTAGATGGAACACTAACTGCACTGCATTGAATGTTGTCTACATGAATTCTTGCATGAAACATAGTGGGCTTATTTGGATAGTTTTTCCTTACAGAAAAAAAAGAAAAGAAAAGAAGATTTTAGTCTGCATAACTGTTTGATCTTCTAGAGCATGTAACAACTTCCAAAGATTCCCGCTGTTTCTTCAAAAATCCGTTCTTCCATTCGAGATCCCTTCAGTGCAACCAGAGACCGCGTGACTCTTGTTAGCAAATAGCCAGTTAACAACTGACAACATTCACTCAATGAAATCTTGTACAAATATAAGATACTGATAAATGTGACCAATAACTCAAAGGAAAATTTGCTAGTAGCTAAAATACTAGCACAAATCATTTCAGCTATCAATGTCTTGCTGAATTAGCAGTGGAATACTGACTCGAATGGTCCATCGATCTAGTACTACGGGACCACTACATTTTGGCACCAATTTATGGTCAAACTTTCGGCTGGTAACATAATCAGTAAAGTGATCCAGTCATCCTTGGACTACATTATTAGTCACGATGGTAGAAAGTACAAATCGAGCACCAGGGCCAAATTATTTTTTCCAAAAATATGGGAAAACTTTAGCACTTATAACTGTATCAGCTTAATCAGAACACTGCTCAAGTTCGGAATATCTGCAATCGTTGGAGTAACAAAAATGATTGATTTAGCTTCCTGTTCAGAAAGAGTGCAAATGTGCATAT
This sequence comes from Triticum aestivum, assembly GCF_018294505.1. Lineage (NCBI taxonomy): Eukaryota > Viridiplantae > Streptophyta > Magnoliopsida > Poales > Poaceae > Triticum > Triticum aestivum. The sequence goes on from NC_057801.1 coordinate 453,233,636, forward strand.
GTGTATTGGGCCTTACTGCCCTATGGTCCCCATGCCGATGCAATGAATTACCAAGGTTGTAGTACATATTAAAAGAACAATCAACAAATAGTGCGAAAGGCACTGTTGAAAATACGGAACAAGTATATACCATGATAGGTTCTTCTTTCAGTCTCAACAAAATGATAAAGATTCTTCATTCTTGTACCGTTGCAGGACGGCGGGGGCGTCGGGACCTGAGCGCGGGGGACGGCGCCGGCGGGAGGCCTGCTCGGGGCGCGCGCGGGCAGGCGCAGGACGGCGGGGGCCGTGGAACTGGGGAAGGCCGGGACCGGGAGCGCGGGGACGGCGACGGCCGCCTGCACGAGCTGCGGAGCCGAGTCGGGTTACATCGTGGGTGCGGCGCGTGTTTTTTTTTTTGAGTCCGCGAGAAGGAGGCCCGTGCGTGCGTGCGTTAGGGATGAGCTGGGCTTGGGCTAACCCGGCTGAGCCTCTGGCCTGGGGCCCAGCTTTGTGAGAGCTTGAGAAGCACTCTATCACATGAGGTGATCCTCAAAAAAAAAACTATCACATGAGGTGGGCTGAGAGCACGCCAAGGCGCTTTCTTTGGTTTTTTTTTCACGCGTTTTCGGCTTTTTAGATGGTCTTTTTTGGGGTTTTGACTTTTGGGTTTTTCAACGTCTTTCTTAGCTTTTCGACAAAAAATTTTTTACGTGAAAAACCACGTTTTTTCGTGAGTCATGGTTTTTCTTCGCGAGAGGCACGGCTCTCGGAAGCGGAAAAAAATATGTATTTTCTCTTTTTTTTTTCGTGAGAGGCATGGTTTTGCTTCCGCGAAAGGCACGGCCGTGCCTCTCGGAAGCGAAAAAAATGTGTATTTTCTTTTTTTCTTTCGTGAGAGGCACAGTTTTGCTTTTGTGAAAGGCATGGCCGTGCCTCTCGAAAACAGAAAAAAACGTGTTTTCTCTTTTTTTTCGCGAGAGGCACGGCCGTGCCTCTCTCTCGAAAACAAAAAAACTTGTTTGTTTTTTCTTCCGTGTGAGTCACGGTTGTGCTTCTGCGATAGGCACGGCGTGTCTCTCGGAAACGGGGGAAACATGTTTTCTCTTTTTGTTTCTTTCATAAGAGGCACGCTTTTGCTTCCGCGGGAGGCCACAGATTTACTTTCACGATGCCTCTCGAAAACGGCTTCCGAAAAGAGAAAAAAGTGCTCCCGGTTCATTTTTTTGGTTTAGTTTCTTTATGAAAAAAAGTTTGTTAAAACCTATTATCACGAGATCTATTTATGAAGATCTCGATGAAAGGAATCCAACGGTGAAAACGGTTCGAGGTTTGGACGCACGGTTTAAAAGATGACGCTTTGACTAAACGGATCTACGGAAAAAGAAAAACTTTCGTGTTGCGACAAGTGACACACATGCAATGCAAAACTTGTTAGGCTGGTCATAGTGGGGAGTAACTTATACTAGTGTCATGCATATGACACTAGTCTAAGTTACTACCTTCATAGTGCAAAGTAACATGGTACTAGTGTCAGAGGACTTCATTTATTATCTTGTAGACTCATCTTGTCTTGGTAAGCGTTATGTTACAGTAACATATTATGTTACCACTTCTCATTAACTACATGCCACGTAAGCAAAATTTTCTTGGAGTGCGCTATGTTACTAGCTAAGTTACTCCCACTATGACTAGCCTTACAATCTAGGGAGGGAGAGTGATCTTTGAAAAGAGTACCACTCAATTAGTGACTCTGCTGTTTTGTTCAATGAATTGGAGCCTGTTACTTTTTTTTGCATGGGAATTGGAGCCGGTTACGTCCCAATACCCTTTCGCCAGGCTGATGTTATGTTGATATCATGCACTTTTTCTTTTTTTATTGTGATTTTTTATTAAATATTCCGGATTAAATTTTAAAAATGTGAATAGTTTTTGTACACATATATTTCAAAACTTAAATTTGATTAAAAAAATAAAACCAGTAATTTTGTAAAAATATTATGGCAGTGTACAATTTTTTTACCGTAACTTAATGGCGTTAAGAAAACAATTAATAAAAAATGTTCATGTATTTCAACAAAATTTAAGTGACATTAAAAAATGTTAATAATGTATTTAAAAAAATGTTAAACATGTATAAAAAAGTTCTTGATACCTACGACAAATGTACAACGTGTATGAAAGAGTAGACATTAAAAACATATATTGAAAAAAAATGTAATTATCCATTTTAAAATATTAAACCATATAAAAATTGATACTGATGTATACATTTTTGCCTGGTATGTTACTGATGTATATGAAAAATGTAAGACGTACATGATAAAAATAGACATCAAAACATATATTTTAAATGCCCCTAAACTCCCAAGTCGGTTAAATCACCCCCAAAGTCTCTAAAAAGGGGGGGAAATTTCCCCTAGGTTGTTTTTGAGAGGATTTCAGGTGGTTTGTCGCTACCTTTCTTTCCTCCTACATCCTCTTCGTCTCTACCTGCATCCTCCCTCCCTCCTCCTCACCTCTACCGTCACCGCCGTCACCGTCCTCCATTGTCATCGTCGCCACCAACTCCATGGCTCCAGGTACATCGCCGACCCATGTTTCTCGCTCTCCTCCGCTGGCTTCCATGAGAGTGGGTATTTCAAAGTTTGCTTTTTGAGAGTTTGGGGGGGGGGGGGTTAGACTTGGACTTGGTGTGCAGCTGTGGCAAAAAGAGAGGGGATTTGGGGGTGTGTGGGTAGTGTTGTGCAAAAGGAGAGAGGGCATCAAGGGGGCAGAGGAAAATAGGGGAGTACAACAAAAACAACGGAGAAGATGGGGGAAAGGGGGCCTTTTGTTCTTCAAGTGTGGTGTGGCTGTGAGTTCATTAGTTGTTGCATTAGATTATGTTTTGATCAAAGGCTTTTTTTATTTGTGCAGCTACTGTTGTTGATCCACCAGATCCTTTAGAAGATTTTGTTGTTAGACCACACTACTTTGGAATATTTTAGAGATTGGATGGATTGGTTGAGTACACTCATGGATTGAAGGCAAAGTTTTTTGGGGGGCAGAACCAAAATGGGGTTATTTCCTAAAACATTCATAACACCTCCTTGTGCCTTTCTCTCATTCTCCTATGATCTCGTAGTGCTCTATCAAACCGTTAATTGTTAAGTGTTATGACCCTACAGGATCGGTAATAAGCAGACATGACCCAGACCACTTGAAGCTTGAGGGTTGGATGATGGATTGCTGCTGAAGTCCATGGGATGGTCCTCATCACAATATTATTATTCCCTCTGATCCATATTACTTGTCACTCAGACAATTATATGTAGCATCGAAATGCGTTCAGATACATCCGTTTTAGCGACAAGTAATATGGCTTAGAGGGAGTAAGAATTGTAATCGAACAACGACATGGCCTCTACTTTCGCGGCATAATATAAGTCAAGTGTTCTACCCCAACACCCCAACACAGATGCTTCAGGTTGATCTTAAACGTAATGACACAAGGCATGTTTGAAATATTTCTAGAAAACTCTCGCATTATACTCAGTTCAAATTTTCCATGAAGCGAGCATGAGAAGAGATGTGATTCCTTTCATGGTTATGCCATCGACATGGTTAAGAGCATCTCCAATAGATGATGTAGATATAAAAATAACATATTTTTACATCAACAAGGCACAAAAACACTACTCCAACAGATGATGTAGATGCAAAAAAATTACTCGAGATTTGCTCGTGACATAAAATAGGGAACCAAGTGATGCAAGTTTGCATCACTTGGGCAGCTCGAGCAAAACGTGCGCATCCCCAACTATCGCGTGGAACCTTCCCGCCGCGCGCCTGTCGCTGCCAGACCCCATGGACGCTTCTTCAGACCGTGCGGCTACCAACGCCGCTCTGACACACCTCACTATGGCCGCCTCCACGGTGATGTAAATTTTACATCATCTGTTGAAGTTGGAGGTTTTGTGGTGATGTAAACTTTAGATCATTGTATGGAGTTCGAGTTTTATTGATGATGTTAATATGTACTTTGTGGTGATGTAAATTTTATTCGAAGTACAATTTGATGATGTATTTTTACACCACCAATCCATGACCGAGTTGTAGTTGTGCCAATGCATGATATGGGCGTTGACAAGGCTTAGCCAAACTACAAGCTCCTCCAAGTGCACCTAGAGAATCCACATTGTATAACAAACACTAATAAGAAAGAAGTCAATGTATGGTCATTTTTTAAAGGAACAGTGTATATATCACTAAAAAAAGACACATCCATGACATTTTGGGCCGAACGAAATTTTTTCCTGTCATACTTATGACACTTCTATGACGATAATTATGACAAAACCCGGTATCATCATAGATGTGGCGGGCTTTTCGTCCTGGGCGGGCCGGAGAGGCAGCTGCATGACATTCTTTGGACCGTCCATGACGGAAAAAACTGTGGTAGAAGCGAGGGCAAGGAAAATATTGGGGTTTTTCCGGTTACGGTGGGTGGTCGGGGCCGAGCGATGCACGGAGGTTTGTGCGTTTCTCTCGTACACGCACGCGCGTGGGTGCGAGGCGTTGGGCTCTAACTGAACCCGAGTGAGGCATTCGCCCCGAGCAATTGCACTACAGGCTACGCGTTATTGAACTCGAGCGATCGATCGATGGCTGTTAACTGAACCCGATCGAGCGATTCCTTCACTACTGCTGCTAACTGAAGCCGATCGATGCTGCCTCTGGATAAACAGTGAGCGTTGCTAGGGGGGTTTGGATGAACAGTTCCCGGTGGGGGTGGATGAACATGACCCCGTGGTATTGCCTCTGGATGAACAGGACCCGATCGATCGAGCCGGTTGGGGCTGAATGAACAGGACTCCGTGGAGGGCTGGATGGACAGGACGACCCTGTGGAGGGCTGGTTGAACAGTAGCCGGTGGAGGGCTGGATAAACAGTAGCCCATGGAGGGGTGGTTGAACAGGAGCCCGTGGAGAGGGTTGGTTGAACAGTAGCTGGTGGAGTAGCGCACGGTGGAGGCAGGATGAACAGGAGGTGGATGAACAATCGCAGGCGGAGGCTGGAGGAGGTCGAGGTGGATGACAGTAGACCGTGGAGGCTGGAGGAGGTCGACGGTGGATGACAGTAGCCCGTGGAGGCTGGAGGAGGTCGACGGTGGAGATGAACAATATCCCGTGGAGTCCCGTTTTGCGGTACGCCACACCTTTCCTGATGAACAGGACCCCCGTTTCGACCGTAGCGCTCTAACACAAGTCTGTTTCCTCCGTTTTGCGGTATGCCACACCCCTCCCGATCAACAGGACCCCATTTCGAGCGTAGGAGGTCCAACAGAAGTCCGTTTCCTCCGTTTTGCGGTACGCCAGACCCCTCCCGATGAACAAGATCCCGTTTCGACCGTGGCCGGTCGAACACAAGGTCGTTTCCTCCGTTCTGCGGTACGCCATGCCTTGTTTCCATCGGCTGTTCCGTCCAAGCCCTCCCGATGAACACGACGACGCATTCCGTTCCGACCCAGCCAGTTGGCTCCTCATGAACACGACGACGACGCTGTTTTTCCGTTCCGCCCCAGCCATGTACACGAGCCCTGGCCGTACGTATGCGCGAGTAGGTGTTCGAGACCCCGCCCATATGTATGTACATGGCCGTATTTTCTTTCTTGCACACTGACCGCTGTACGTATGTGTACATGCTACGTGCGCGCCTCTACTACGACATGTGCGCGCCTCTACATCGACCAGTATGTACGTACACGTTCGCGACCAGAATGACAATGCTACGTACGCTTCGACCAGGTGGGTCCCGACTATCAGGCACTTCCTTGCGTGCGAAGATGTAGCTAGTGGGTCCCAGGAGTCAGGGGGTGAATCGTTTTTTGCCCGGACGCACTTCCTTGCATGCGAACATGTAGCTAGTGGCTCCCAGCAGTCGGGGGGGGGGGGGAACATTTTTTGTGAAATACGGTGGCCCGTCCGGTGGGTCCCTGCTGTCAGGTGGATGAATAATTATTTTGCGCGTAATAAGGAGGCACTTCCTTGCGGCTGCCATGGACCCAGCTGTCAGCCTATCAACGTACAATACTCTTCCGATGGAAGTCGGTCATTGAACACATTGACCACGCCGTGTCGAGAACACCACGGCGGTGGACGACGGCGAGGCCTAGAAAGGGGACGACGCGAAGCCGGGGAAGAGGCGGCAGTGGATGCCCACGCGGAGAGGAGTACGAGGGTTCACTGGTTCGGCTGCGATGTGAGGCTACTGTCGCCTCAGAATAACAGGAGATGTGGGTGAGTGGAGGGATGGCCTGGCCAGCGGCGGGAGTAGTAGAGGGCGGTGAGGCCTCCGCGGCAGCACAGCCGGCCACAGGAGGCAGGAGCAGTCGGCATGACCGGCGCTGCTTTGGGCGGCTGGAGCAAGAAGACCAGAGGTTGAAGAAGCACGACGGCCGTTGGATGGACATCGTATGGTCACTGCAGTTAGAATCATTTATATTGACTAAGTTGACAAAGCCCTTGGTACGCGTCAACTTAGTAGGCCCACAGGTCAGCTTCCGAAACGGTGCGACCCAGATGTCAGGGGGAGAAATTATTTTTTGGGCGGGTGAAGCTAGAATATCCGAGAATGAAGAAGAAGCACGGCATCCATTGGATGGACATCCAACGACCACTGCTGCTAGAACCGTGTGTTGACTATAAGTTGACAAAGCCTTGCATACGCGTCAACTCTTTTTTTGAGGGGACGCGTCAACTTAGTAAGGCCACAAGTGTGCGGCAGAGAACTTATAGCCCATTTGAGATTTATAAAAATGTGCAGCCCATTTTTGAGTTCTAATGGAATTTACTACAACCCATTTACAGTTTGTTAAAAGTACAACCCATTTCAACCAACCGTTCAAAACAGAATTCAATAAAATCTCCCACATTTTGATGGGATCCGAAATATTTTTATCCCAAAATTTCTAGTCAGATTAAATATAATTTCAATATAAATTTATATTCAATATCCAAAAATAATATTTTATAAAGTAATTACGTGTTTGGTGCATTTTTTTATAGTTACTGCCCAATTTTTATAATTACATCTCATTTATTATTTCTTAAAGCTCATTTTCTTGTTAAGCATAATGCATCCCTCCTAAGAAAGATTTGCAGCCCAGCGGGGCGGAGAATAACAACTTGACCTTGCGTGGGTATTCCTAAAAGAAGTATAGCTGGGCTAGCCATTTTCAGCTTGAAAAAAATTTAATATCTGGGCTAGATATTTGGCCTGGGCTAGACGGGTCACAACCAGCCCAGTTAATACCCTGCTCTCTCCTCTGAACAACAATGAAAACATCGCTCAAGAAAAACTCTGCAGTGCTCACACCTAAAAAACACAAATACTGCTCGAGCTGCTTGGTCCCAGCTGTCGGCCGCTCCTTGTGCAATTCTCTCGTTTATTGACTACATAGGTTGACAATGGTGTGGGACTGTGATGTCAGGAAACCAGAAGAAAGCAAAAAAATTATAGTTTTATATAATAAGGAGGCACTTGCGTACGTGCGGCTATGGCCCTGGTGGGTCCCCACTATCATCCTCTCCAAGTAAAGTCATCTCCTCATCCTCATGTCCGTTGACCATGTTGACAACGCGAGGTGGCGGCGCCACGACGAGCACAACAATTCGAAGGACGATGGAGAGGGCCTCGCAGGCCCTACGGATGGTCTGATACAGCGCCCGCTGCTCATTCGGGAAGCCAGGATCATAGGCCACATGTCTGCGACGGCATTGTCGTTCGCTTGTTCACCGGTGCTCGTTGAGGAGACGGAGGTTGCCGCACAGGTCCTCCTGCACTGGTAGCCCTTCCGCCATTAGGGCGTCGAAGTGCGGCCGCACCTGCTCTATGGTGAACACGACATGAACCAGCTTGGATAGTGGCACCGACTCCTGGTCGGAAGCTATGTCCATCGTCTGATTGTCGTTGCTCAGCTCGGCGAGCTTGCTGGCGAGCTAGCATGTCCGGCTGCTGGATCGATGCGCTGCCAAGCATGAGTCTGACTGCCCTAGCCCACCCAGACTGCCTCCCTCGCCCCCACGCGCTTTCCGCCCGAAACGGTCAGCGCCGCCCATCCCGCTTCCCGGTGCAGGCGATTGCTCTGCCTTCAAACGATGCAAGTGCCGTCTGTCCGTCCATCTGCCGCCCAAATTAATCATACGCGGTTGCCAAGGTGGCTACTCCGGTGCCACACGTCTGTCCCTCCGCCGCCCATCATTGCTATATAAACTGTTGCGCCAGCCATAGCCATAGTCATCCGCATTCATTCTTTTTCTCCTGTCCACACCACTACTGCCCACCATGGCTTCCTCGTGCTCAAGAGCTCTTTGGGACGGGCGGACGATGAATCACAAGGAGATGGCAGCCATTGCCGCCGACTGGATGGCCGGCAGGTAGCCGGAGGATGACGATGTCCCAATGGAGAACATGGTAGTCGACGATCAGGCGCCAACCCCCTCCTCCGCGCCATCATCGCCGGTGCATTGCACCATGACCATCGGCGAGGCTCGTGCCCAATACATGGACACGGTGAGGTAGAAGCGTGAGGAGCAGTTCTAGGAGGCGCAGGCCGATGCCGCCTACAACTACCATATCCTTCAGGAGTACTTGCAGGCGGAGGAGCAGATCGCCGTGGAGCGGGCGGAGCAGGAGGCGCTGCTCGACTCGTACCGCTCTGCCCACGAGGGCCGCCTCGAGCGCTGGCGGTACCGCATGCGGGTGGCGGAGGCTGCGGCCGCATACAAAGAGGGCGATGAAGCGGGCGAGGCACTGTTTGGCGAGACCGAGGATGAGGCAGAGGACAATGCCGGCTCTGCCGAGTCCCCGCTTCGCTCGCATCGACGAGGCCTTGCTCCGCCGAGGCCCCATGGCGCCAACAACGAGGTAAAGGACACCGCCGGCTCCGCCAAGGCCCCGCCCCACCAACAAAGAGGCAGAGGACATCACCGACTCAGCCGAGGCCCCATCCTGTCGGCAACGAGGGGGAGGATTTCCCCCGGTCCGCCAAGGCACAGCCCGCCGACAACGAGACAGAGGACATCGCCGGCTCCGCCGAGGCCCCGCCCCGCTGACACCGAGGCGGAGGCCCTACTCGGTCGAGGCCCCGCCCTGCTGCCAACGAGGCCGTGCCACACAAAAAACAAGGAAGAGTATAACACGGTAGGTCGCCGCCGCTCGGGTCCAAGTAAGGCCACCGCTGCTACCCTCTGGTTGAAGCCAAGCTAGGCGGGTTGACCATTGACGGCCGATTAGCTTCTTGGCGGCGACGTGGAGTCGAAGAGCTATGTTGGAGAAGGACGCTGCTTCTACTTAACTGCTGGTGCAGTTGGCTGACTGACACATGGGCCCAACAGGCATCTCGGCCACATGTCAGTTACACAACTGCACCTGCAGTTAAGTCACTAAAGCTTCTGTTCGGCTCAGCC